>NW_015620995.1:0-1801 GCF_001515605.1 Sinocyclocheilus anshuiensis
TACATCCTGGTGATGGGTTTCCCACAATCCAACATAATCATGGCATAGCTGGCCCAAATGAGATAAGGAAGGACACACAGGACGTCTCCTTGGCAGGGTCCAGCAATATGTCATCATAATAAAAAAAAAAAGGTTGATAAAAGTGAATTTATTCATACTTTCCTTTGAACTTACCATTGTAAAGTGATGGTATCAAATGGTAATATGGATGGTTGCAAAATAATATATATATATAACAGCATTATGTGTCCAGAACTCAAACATGAAGCTGAATAATGGTATTCAGCCCAATTACATTTTCAGGCACCCTTAATTATAAAGTTATCTATCTAAAAAAATCATGTCAGTCAAATGAGAAACAGTTACTGCATGTGCATTGTTACTCAATCTGTATTTCCTGCACTGCCCACACAAAGAAAAAATTCTAATTCTAATCTGAGTTGTGGAATTGCGATTTGAGTTTAATGTGATAGGATAAAAAAAAATGTAAAGCAAATAAGTAATGAGAAAGCACACCTTTCTATTAAGGTGTTATAGAGGACTGCACGCAAAAACAAACACTGAGCGACTAGTGCAGTCCAATTCATGAACAAATAACATAAACATATAACAAAAAACATATGAACCAATTCTTTTTAGTGAATCCAAAACATACCACACAACCCGTGAAGTCAGATTCATAAAACATACCTAATGAGCAACTTATTTTTAGTGAATCAACAATATAATGAACGGCGCAACTCTAATTCACAAACATAAGACTCTTATTGTATGAAGAGGTTCTTTTTAGCAAATCAAAAACATACGCACAACTAATGTGTAAAGCGATTTTTGAACAAATGACTTATCACACAATACAAGTTTGACCTTCATCAAATGAAGCTTGTGCTTACTGAAAGAACATCTGACTAAAATATGACAGTTATCATCTTTTTGCCTTCAAAATAGATTATTCATTATATTTAAGAGAGACTATTTAGTATTCCGACATATAAAAACATTTGAATATTCTGCTCAACATATGCATCATACCGAATGTTTAATGTACTTTAACACCAAAACCATTGTAATACAAAAGCACTTTTTTTTGTTAGTGTAGTCTTTGTTTACAGATGTATCTAAAAAGTCACAATGATTTTGAAAAGTTTGAGTTGCAAACAAATGCAGGTGTTCATTAGTACATGCTATGATATAGTTTAAAGCATGGTGACTCTCTGACGTAATGTGGCAGATGGTAAAATCTGCCATCGATGAGTCACATTATTTGCCCATTTTCCATAGCCTGTCAAAGTGTGTGTCATTTCAATGTACCATCTGATAATGTGCATAAACTATTTTGGGCTTTGGCTCTAGTTATAATACGGTACACTTCAAGCATTACCAGATAACAATGTCGTCCTTTGCGAAAGCAATAACCAGTGATGTATACCAGATAAACACTGAAACACAGAGTGCAGTAGCCCTATCTATAGAACAGATAGTCACGCTGTGCAGGTATTGAATCTCAGATCTCCTGTAATCTCATCTATAATCAAAGCCAGGAAATGTCTTTTTGAGATCATATCAGATTTGGCTTCATAAGCATGCTCAAAATCCTGGATTGCAATAGTGCTATCGCGCTGTATTTAAAAAGTCGCATTTATTGTAGTTTACATTCAGTAAGCCCACATTTATAAGGAAATAAATCAATTCACAGAAAAGTAAACTTCAGCATCTGGATGCCCTTGTCAATGCCTCCTGGAACAAATAAAGTTATGGAGCAGAACCAGGAACTAATCTCATTAATGGCTGCCATTTGTGA
>NW_015620996.1:0-1803 GCF_001515605.1 Sinocyclocheilus anshuiensis
CATTTTAAAGATGACTAAATATATTTTTTTAAATACTGTGTTAAAAGTCATTTAACATGTTATTTTAATTTTGTGGCATTAAATTATAACCAATGTATTATTTTAACCTTTCTGTGTTATTGCATATTTAGCATGTCGTTGGTGTGTATCGTAGATATTATTAAAGTATATTTAACAGTTGTGTTTTTCTCCCTCATTACCAGTAGATTTTATTCATTAAGGTAAACTCTAGATTGCAAATAAGACTTCAGATGTTGGCCATTTATTAAACACCTTAAAACTCCAAGGAGAACTCCTGTCTACAGACATACAATGTATGTTCACCAACTGAAAAACCTTGTCTCTCTCTGACACCGTTCATCGTGCAAGCCACTCTTGTGACATTTTTGTAATCTTTTTGCTTTTGTACACAAACTCTATGGCATAAAAATGCATGCAATGTTCTTGGACTGTCATTAAAATAACTTTGCTTAATGTTTGATACTGCTGTTCTCTGTAAAAAGAGAGTTCCTGCTCTTGGATGCTACAGGAATGTCAGCCTTCCTTCTCGGACCGTTTTTGTACTTTTGAACGCTATCGCATTGCCCGTCAGGTTGCTCTATTGACTGGACATGTGAATGCATGTTACAAAAAATAAATCTTGTCTTGTTTTGATCATTTTAACTCTCAGGCAGTTGTTTGCAAATTATAGTGATTCTCTGATTGAAGTCAATGTATTTCTCCTCCTGGTTCACCTTAATCTTGCACCGAATGGCCGAATTATCGTGCCTTTTCTTTTGTAACAGTGTGTTTTTGCACCGCTCACTTTACAGAGATTCCTAGATTGAAATTAGCTTTTAATATGGAAACAATACAATACATATGGCATAGTTATATTCTTGTCTGTGTTACACTGTTAAAACATTGTTTCTTAAAGACACATTATGGGTATCCTTACACTGTGTGATAGTGCCGTGGATGGCATGGGTGCAAGGCTGAGGTGGAGGATGCTTGTATAACTTGTATAACAGATTCTGGCATCTGGTAGTGTTAAACATTCGGACTAAAAAAGAAACCGATTGGCTTGGTTTATTTGCCTCACTCATTGTACATCTTAAATTGTTAATGCGTTCTTTGAATGTTTATTTAAACCATATTATAAGATCTTTAGTACATTGTGTTTTGTCATCTATGTTAATTTTTGTGCACGTCACATTTATGTTGTTAAAAGTCACCCTGAAGTGAAAATACTGTAGAAATATAATAAACTACAGAAAGCATTAAGGGTTTAATTATAATGTCATTATCAACTGCTGTCAGACACCAGAATCTGTTGTTTAGTTTTTGTCCAATTTCAAAACTGTTCAAGTATTATATCTAGAGTGTGTTTTTTACTATGGCGAATGATATTTGGTATTTACATGTTCAGAACTGGAAACCCACATCAAATAAAGTAGAAAAACACCTGAAAATGAGTTCACCTCTTTTTGTCTTGTAGCTCAAACTGGGAGAAAACAGCACCCTTGGAACTCAACTTTAAAAACACAAGATACTGAATACAAATTATTTAAAAAAAATATAATTATAATAATGTTAGGAATGTTTTATTGTTTCATTAACCTATTTTAGTTGTGCCAAAACATCTAAAACAAAAGTTTACAGAAACAACTTCTATCCTTCTGAAATAATGCTTTTAAAATTTGGAATTGACTCCTTTTTGCAAAAAATCCAATGACAAAGAACTTTAAACTTTGAACTCTTTTACAAGTGCAGACACCTGGGCTGCGTTCCACTCCACTTTTAGACACGCACTCGCAAACTTCC
>NW_015620997.1:0-1804 GCF_001515605.1 Sinocyclocheilus anshuiensis
TGTGTGTGTGTGTGTGTGTGTGTGCGTGCGTGCGTGCATGCGTGCATGGATATACTTGCATGTGTGTGATTATCCGGGGCAGCTAGCAGTTGAACTGTTTCTGTGACTGTTATTTCTTGTCATCTCTTTGTGTTTTATATGCTTTTATAATCTGTTTATCGTTGGTTATTGTTTTGAAGTGCAGTTATTTCTTTGTGTTATTTGAGCTCAGTTTGTGGACTGAAAGTGAGAGTTCTTTCAGAGCGCTGAATCAAACAAGGACAGCTGATTCGCTCCTCTGACAAAAAGTTGGATATCTCATCAGGCAAAGCTGGGGACTTCAGCTGTGTTTATTACAGGTGTTTGAAACACTTAAACTTTGTGGTGTGTTAAACATCTGCAAGTCATTTCTGTTGCAACTTTGTGGAATATACGAGCTCAAACGGGATTCTAAGGAAATCTTGAAACTTGAGTCTTTCGACGTCTCTTGCTTTAAGCTTTATGAATGTGAGTCGGTTTGAAAGACCCTGAAGGATAATGTTACATCTAAATGTATTGCAGTCACCCGGCACGAATTGTTGAGACTCGCAGCTGATTTCAACCAAAATGTCTGCAGAACAAATGTAGCTAATGGTCAGTTACTGCCATCATACTGCTGGCTTTCTCTTCTGTCCCATCTTAACATTCCTTGTTTTTCTGTTATGTGCTTTGTATTTCTGGCAAAAGCAATCTGGCAAAAAGAAAGTGTTATTTCACTATTTTTCTACCCCTTGTTCTGGGTTTCTTCACACATCAAAGCGAGGTGTACAATTGGGTCAAAACATTTGAGACCAAAATCTGAGAATCTTTTTTTTTTTTTTTAGCCTAGATACTACTATATTAAAAAATATTTATATCTACGTTGCTAATGAAAACAACAGATTTTTTTTTTTTTTTTAAAGCACACAAGTTGTTTTTAGAACATTCTCGATCATGCCAGATGACATGACATGGGCAGATTTTATGCTGAAGAAATGTATGTACTTTTTTTTTCTTTTTAACTTTTAATGTAAATTGTTATGCCAGTTATATAATATATGATGACAGCTTTTTTCTTTTTTTGTTTTAATTGCATTTTTTTCAATAGTGTTCTCAGACTTTTGGACACTGCTGTACAGGTTTATCAAATTTTCTGATATTTATAAGTCTTAAACTATAGGATACACAGGGGGTGGATTTTTGTGGAATATTACCAGCCACCATTGACTGAAATAATGATGGAATAACATTTGTTTCATATTATGTTGTTTATTTCATCAAAATAAGAGGAACAATGTTGTACAATGTAGTAGTTGGTGCATATCATATTTGATGTCATATCTTTAGTTTAATAGTGTTTCAACTTCTCTCCTGTTTTATTCAGTTTTCCCCACATTTTGAGCAGAATCAACTGAGAATGCAAATAACTAAATAAATAATGACAAACATATTGTTTCTGTAGATTGTGACATTTACATGTGAATTTACAGTGGAAGATTTAACAACACACTTTATCTTTTTTCTTTCAATGAGAAGCTTTAGCATCATAAGACTGACATGAAGGTCATGAGAATGGGATAGGATTTTCAGTTTAACCAGCCACCGTAATTTTAGTTACATTTAAGCACCTAACCAGACGCTAGTTCTAAACCTAATTATTTGTCAATATATTACAATGTTAAAACAATATGAAACATGTAACAGGCAGAAAGTACAATTAATTAAGAAATTACAAGTTTTCCAAGGCCAAACGATTGTTTTGTATTTAAAAAAAAAGGCCCAAAGCATGTGACGCTCAAACCCTCCA
>NW_015620998.1:0-1759 GCF_001515605.1 Sinocyclocheilus anshuiensis
TGTGTGTGTGTGTGTGTGTGTGTGTGTGTGTGTGAGCACAGCTGTGCTAGTTCCTAACCTTCCCCCTCATGTCTCTGTATAGTAAAAGATAGCACACACACTGACCTTTTGTGGACTCTTAACAGTGTGTTTGGGTTTGTTTTGTGTGTGTGTGGAATTCCCTCTCAGCAGATGAATAAACAGGGTGTGTCACAGAGACAGAAGACGTGTTTAAAACTTCTGTCACACACACACATCAGCAGTGGACGAGGTACACAAATCTAAAGTAAAAGTACAAATGTTGCTTAATTTTGTGCGCACACAGAGGATCTCCCAGTTCTTGATTCATTCTGAGTCGGACACAAACACTCACACTCGCTCACTGAATCAGTGAGTTTTTGACTCAAGGACAGCTGTGATTAGATTAGTCCAGTTCGCAGATGAATAGATTATTGCAATTTTCAAACCAATTCAACAGATTCTTTGGAAATAATGAGCTCATTCACGAATCGGACATTATCACGCCTTGGAAAGCGTGTCAGATTTTTTTCCGTTTATTTCAGTTTAATTACGAGGTACAATATGTTTTTATGAAATGTAGTAGAGTAATAATAATGCTTCGGAATGTAGTAAAGTAAAAGTTTCCCAAAATTAAAATGAAAAATTTACATACGTAAAGTAACAAAGTATAAATACTCTACTGTAGCTCTCAAATGCCATTCATTTTGAAAGTTGGTGCATTAAGATGCATCATGTTAGGTTTGACATTAGTGATTAAGAATGTTACACTGATAGTTTTCTTTAGGCTGTTGGTTTACATTCAGACCCTTTTGAATAGTTAAGACTGCTTCTAAACTAAGAAAGCCCTCTCTCAATCCTGCCTGCAGGAAAGAAAAATCACAATAGAGTTATCTTTGACATCTCACTCGTTTCTCTCAGACAACAACGAGAGAAAAAATGGAGAGCAAATGGATTCGTCTCCTGAAAAACACACTCTTCCTATAGTTTCATGAGAGATCCCATAGTGTCTCAAACTTATAACCTGTGATATTTTAGGTTTTGAATTAGCTTTTATTTTTGTATTTTCAATTTTATTGGAATTTTAGTCTGTTTTAGTCATTTTGTGTTGTCCTTTTGAATTTTCTATTATTATTTTTAGTGTTTTCAAGGCTTTATTTTATTTCAGTTGTAGTAAGCTTAACACTACAATTTCACAACTTATTTGATTTCAGTTAGTTGACAAGCCAACATTTCTAATGGTTGCTTAAGTTTAAATTTTTCATGTAATATTTATATTTGATTTCAGTTTTATTTGAATTAACATAAATTAGGTTTGAGTAACAATACTTGCTTACAATAGGGATTAGAGTTTGTTGCTTATAATTATGCATGATTTACTGTTATTACTGTAGTAAGTTTAACATGTATAACAAGGACACTGTAAAATAAAGCGTTACCTGATTTTTAATGGTTTTACTTTTAGTTAACAATAGCAACCCTACTTCGATTTATCAAGATGGCAAAGATTTCTCATTAATTTCTTCAAGACCAAATTATCTGATCTGTGCACATTCATTTTATAGCCAAATACTCTTACTGTGGGGAATTCCTGTGAAGAATTTGAGCAAAACCATCTTAATGAAGTACTTCAATGAAATGTAATTTGGCTTTCCTTTAAGAGGTTTATGGAAGAGCAGCATCTGAGGAAGCTTTCCTGTGGGTGTCTGTCGTGGAATGTGTGTGTGTGTGTGTGAGTGTGTGTGAGTGTGTGTGAGTGTGT
>NW_015620999.1:0-1804 GCF_001515605.1 Sinocyclocheilus anshuiensis
GATTTTTTCCCCCCAAATCATGCTGCCCTAATTTTTCTTTTTTAAAAGAAGAAAAATCTTTTACTGAGGTCAACATTATTGCAAATTACTGTCTGACTGACATTTTTTCATAATTGTCTTAAACTGATGTAATTGTTAAACTAAATTTCATTAGTTGTGTTTGCTAAGTCAGCCTCTTTTGCATCTACTTTGTTTTAATGATTTGAACAAAATCAAAAAGCCTTCATAATTAATCACACATCAAATGTAATTTTGATGAAGCTGCTTTACATGTTGTCCATTGGATGATATTAACTATCTAGCAAACTTTTAGCGCTTACTTCATGCTGTTCTTGACACTGATGACTTCAGCAAATTCAGCTCAGCTGCAGGTGAACAGAGAGCACAGCTGATTCTCTCATGACTTCGCTTTTACGCTCCCTACATAATGTGTCCGCTGAGATTTGAAGCGCAGCCCGACGGATGCTGGCTTGTTAGAATACTGTAACATAACATTCTGGAAATGTGCGTATTAATTATTTCTTGCTGCATCTGCTCTTGTGGGATTACTGATTCACTTTCAAGTAATCACACACACACACACACACTCGCGCACGCAGCGGTCTGCTGCAGTCATTGCTGTCTGACGCTCCTGCAGCCCTTAGCAACCACACATGAGTGACAGCAGAGGTTCTCTCAGTTCTCAGAGAGCCTCATTTTATCATCTATTCTGATTCCACATGTTATTCCTCCATCTTGACATTGCATTGGTCTGCAGATATTCTTACCTCTGACACACAGCGATTAATTTATTCTTTATGCAAGCATTATACTTTATATTGCAGTTTTTGGTCGATGTGGGTTTTTCTATAGTTGATACTGATGCTGGGTATCCCCATGCCTGATATAATGCCAAGAATATATATATTCTTGGCATTATATCAGGCATGGGGATACCCAGCATCAGTATCAACTATAGAAAAACCCACATCGACCAAAAACTGCAATATAAAGTATAATGCTTGCATAAAGAATAAATTAATCGCTGTGTGTCAGAGGTAAGAATATCTGCAGACCAATGCAATGTCAAGATGGAGGAATAACATGTGGAATCAGAATAGATGATAAAATGAGGCTCTCTGAGAACTGAGAGAACCTCTGCTGTCACTCATGTGTGGTTGCTAAGGGCTGCAGGAGCGTCAGACAGCAATGACTGCAGCAGACCGCTGCGTGCGCGAGTGTGTGTGTGTGTGTGTGATTACTTGAAAGTGAATCAGTAATCCCACAAGAGCAGATGCAGCAAGAAATAATTAATACGCACATTTCCAGAATGTTATGTTACAGTATTCTAACAAGCCAGCATCCGTCGGGCTGCGCTTCAAATCTCAGCGGACACATTATGTAGGGAGCGTAAAAGCGAAGTCATGAGAGAATCAGCTGTGCTCTCTGTTCACCTGCAGCTGAGCTGAATTTGCTGAAGTCATCAGTGTCAAGAACAGCATGAAGTAAGCGCTAAAAGTTTGCTAGATAGTTAATATCATCCAATGGACAACATGTAAAGCAGCTTCATCAAAATTACATTTGATGTGTGATTAATTATGAAGGCTTTTTGATTTTGTTCAAATCATTAAAACAAAGTAGATGCAAAAGAGGCTGACTTAGCAAACACAACTAATGAAATTTAGTTTAACAATTACATCAGTTTAAGACAATTATGAAAAAATGTCAGTCAGACAGTAATTTGCAATAATGTTGACCTCAGTAAAAGATTTTTCTTCTTTTAAAAAAGAAAAATTAGGGCAGCATGATTTGGGGGGAAAAAATC
>NW_015621000.1:0-1745 GCF_001515605.1 Sinocyclocheilus anshuiensis
TGCAAATCTACCTCCCGCCCTACATGTAGACCTTGTGATATTTTTCAACAATGTCATGCAGCAGAACTAGCTCACTAAAAGCAGTGGGTTGATCATAGTCCCCTCCCTCTCTCGGGCTTTTATTATTCACATGCATTTATTCACAGCTTTTCTGTTTTATCTTTTAATTATCCAGCTACTTAATACACCCACAGCACATGCAAACACATTAAATATCATACATAAATTTGTATTTAGGTCAAAGATCCTATACATTTATAAGTTCTTCAGACTGAGACGGTCTAAAAATCAGTAAATAATCTATTTATCTGATGCTTTATAATGCATAAAGTCACAAAGATTTGGTTGATTAATATGTTAATACTTGTGATAACGTTACTTTTTAACTCTATCATAATTAGCAACTTTAAAATTCTGTACTTTAATGAGATATTTTTACCTGATCTGACCATTAAAAATATTTTTGTAGTGTAAACCAGTTAATTTAGATCTTATCACCTGAAGCACTGTTATTTTCATTCATGGTTGTTTTTTATTTTTTTATTTTTTGTGAAAATTACAGCCATAAAATCTTCTTCTTCTTTTCAGTTTGTCCCAGCATCCCTTGTTTGCTTTTTCCTCCTACTGTTTTTTGCTCCATTTCATCTATAATTCCCTCTCAGACCTTTATTCTATAATAGACTCTTAATGAATTAGCTTGATCTTTGCTCTTGAACGCTGGGATATCGTCCAGCTTATTCACATTACATCTCTTAATGTGGAGAGGGGTGGCACTGATGCAACTGGCAATGTGTGTGTGTCGAGAGAGAAAAACAGAGTGAGAGGAGGAGAGAAAAGAGAGAGAGAAGTGTGGCAGTATGCCTCTGGTGAAGAGACAGCCGTTTACATTCAGAGAGCTGTGTTAAGCAGGTGCTGCTGTTTCATTCACACACTTCCAAAAGCACTTGTCTTCACGTCCAGCCGGAATGGCTGTAATATAGCACCTTTACTTCCATCACTGCAACAACCATTAGAGGTAAGCACTCTCTCACTCTCGCTGATGTGTTTGTAATGGTGAATGTGGGCTGTGGGCAGGCATTTGGGTGGCACAATAAGCTGGCTGTAATGGATTCAATGCTTTTGAATGCGAAGGCAACAGAGGCAGTACTAGATCAAGGCTGCTGCAGGGAGAAACTGTTCAGGGTCTGACCCACATCAGGGAGTCGTAGTGCAGTGGCACTGTGTGCCGCACAGAAAGACTTTGTCTTTTTCTCTAAACAAAAGTGACAGTGATGTAAATGTAAACTTTTGCAACTGGAGTGCATGGTGTGCTTTTTTGTATTAGTTTGTTTGGTAGTGTAAGCATACATGCTTAATAATAAAGGTCCTTTATTGGCATCTATGGTTTCATGAAGAACCTTTAACGTCCATGTAAACTTTTCAGTGAAGTTTCTTTATAGTGGATAAGGTTCTTTAGATTATTAAAATGTTCTTCACACTAAAAGAAAGAAAAAAATGGTTCTTGAATGGCATTGCTGCCAAAACCCCCTTTTGGAACCTTTATTTTTTTAAAGTGTGCTAGAGATTAAGTACTCAGGTAAATATATGTTTACAGCTACAATTGTGTTTTAGGGCAGGTATTACTTTGGCAATTGTATACTTGCACTGTTTTGTTAGGACCTGCAGTATGCAATGATGAATACTGCCTGTTAGTACTGCATAAGCTCACTGTGTGTGTGTGTGTGTGTGTGTGTGTGTGTGTGTGT
>NW_015621001.1:0-1781 GCF_001515605.1 Sinocyclocheilus anshuiensis
TTCCCTTACGGAGTATATCCAACATTTGGAGACTGTCCAGCAGCGACTTGGAGCCGGTCGTCCAGGTAGGATGAGGCCAGTGGGAAATGACCTCAAATTACTGTCATCTTTTACATAGAAACCACTTCAATCTGTGTGGTTCAAATTGAGACAATAGCTTTGTTCAACAAATTTTGTTTAAAAAAAAAATCTCATGCATAAATGCTAAATCAGAAATACAGTAAAACTGTAATATTTTGGCATTTTATTACAATTTAAAATGACAGTTTTAATATTTTAACATGTAATTTATTCCTGTGATTGGAGTAATGGCTAATGAAAAATCAGCTTTGCCAGTCTCCAGCCCATTAGAATGATTTCTGAAGGATCATGTGACACTGGTTTAGTGCTAAAGAAACATTTCTTATTAAAAACAATTGTGCTGCTTCATTTTTTTGTTTTTGTGGAAACCGTGATCCTTTTCTTAGGATTCTTTCAACAGAAATTTCAAAAGAACAGCATTTATTTGAAATAGAAGTCTTTTGTAACAAGTTTTTAGTGTCACTTTTGATTAATTCAATGTGTCTTTGGTGAATATAATGAATTAATTAAAAAATAAATACATTTACTGACCCCAGACTTGTGAATGTAGTGTATACAGTATATTGTTCTCTATCAGTTGCATTAAACCTGGCACATTTTAAAAGAAAAATAAAGAAATCATTGAAAATATGCACTGACCTCTACTGGACAACTGAAGCACATCACCAAACCAGTGTGAAAGGTGTTTTTGTGTTCAGATAGTAGTAGAATTTGTCAAAACTAAAACTATACTTAGACCTCGTTTCTGTAACTGATTACACAAGATGGTTAGTCTTTTTTTACTTTACTAGGATCCTTATTAACACTGAAGGTGAAAGAATCCAAAACCTTAAATAATGGCCATTTGTGACCTCTGACCTTACCATCTTACAGTCCCCAGAGCGGACAGGAGGCATAGCCTCCCCGATACGATGAGCTATCAGCAGAAGTGGTTTCTAGAAAATAGAACCTGGCTGTATTTGAGTTGTTTGGCCCCGGGGTCCGTGTGACCTTTAGGTGAGTGACAGTCTGGCCTCACTTCCATGTTACATAGTCACAGAGGAGTTCAGAGAGAAGTTCACCTTCTTGTGTGATCAGTCACGTTCTGGTTGGTCTGGTTTCACACAGGTGTGCATGCCTGTTTGTCTGCGTCATGAATACTCCCATGGGTCTGTGCACTGTGTGTAGGGCGGCTGGCAGGTTAGACAACTGCAGAACTGATATTTCTAATCATTTTGTTTTTGCAGGATCACCATCAATGCTTCCATATGCCAGAAAATCTGACCGATGAATGAAGAAAGATGATCACTAGTGCCAGTCTGTTCAAATTAGTTTTTGTTTTTTTTACATTATTTTTAATTGCCATCTTTTTTTTGTTATGCTTTAACATTTTATCTGAAACATTGGTTGAAAAAAAAAAAACATTACTGGTGGCAGTGCTAGATGTTTTCACTTTTTGTATACAATTTTTGAATGGTCTGTACATTTTCACAGTTTATATTTTTTTACTTGTTGTCCACAGTAAGCATTTATTAAGACATTTGCACTTGAATTTGTGATTTTTAATGGATGTCACTGTTTAAATGCACATGGTTGGACATGTTTTGTAAAATGTTTTATATTCTTTTTTTTTATGGACAGTATTTCTATGAAAATCAATAAATATTTTAGTCTAAATTTAGTTATTTTTGATCTCTGTCATTTCAATAAAAAAAAAAAAA
>NW_015621002.1:0-1807 GCF_001515605.1 Sinocyclocheilus anshuiensis
ACTGCATCATTGAAGCATTATGAGTGTGGTCCTTTGTGAGTGTGCCGAATTCCCCTACTGGGAATACACACACACGCACATACACACTAACACAGAGTTGATAGAGCATTTATAGCCTTGAGCGTATAGCACAGAAAAGGGATTCTTCCATATGGATCGTTCCACCCAGAGCCCGTAACTCTCGATGTGACTTGTGGCCACTGGATGGAGAGGATGAGGTGAACAATGGGGATGAATGAGGTTTAGGCCTTGAGGAAAAAAGGAATGGGGGGAAATTTAATGGTGGTGAAAACGAGCTCAATAGACTCTTTGTTTGTGTTCGTCTAATCCACTACTTTTTCTAGTGCCACTTGATTTAATCAGCCCATTTCACTGCCTCACTGGTGTCGGTCATAATCACAGCTTTGTAAGTAAGCCAGGACACTTGTGTGTGTCTACGTGTGTGTTCGCTTCTGAAAGCCCTTACAGCCCATCTTGGCCTCTGTTACACTTGATGTCAGGTGAGGAATGTTTTCGGTTGGCTAAAGACACATCCAGCACTCAACCTCCCACATGTATGGAAGAACACGGATGTGTGTGTGCGTGAGGTCATGTGTTTTCAACCGTTTTAACAGTCATAAGTTCCAATCTCATGTGTATTTGTTTTTAAGTTCTGTGGGTATGTATATAAGTGTCTTATATAAGTGTCTCTCTTTATAAATGAGTCATTAAATCATTTACGGCGAATCATTCATGAACAGAACACATTTATTACTTGCTTATTACTTGCTCATTCATTCAACTGATTGTGACTTTACTTATGAGTGAATCTTTAAATGCACTCATGCAATTAGTTCAAACTACTGTTGTTAGTTTAGTAACAAAAACAAGGGTCCTTTTGTGAGTAAGTTATTCATTCATGAACAAAACACATGACTGGTCTTAAAAATGTAGTCACCTTTTCAAGTTACTGGTCTCCTGATAGCTTTATGAAGTCACTGAGTTGTTCATCCAACCAATTCATTCAAAAACACTGATTCAGTCAGGACTGAATCAAGTGCTTAAAAATTATGAGTGCGTTTTTGAATCATTCACTCATTCGATTAGTTCAAAGGAATCATCTTTATGCGTGAGTTAAAATATTGAATACATCACTTATCTAGTTAGTTCAAAAACATTCAGAAACTAGACGCATGAACTGAGTTATTGAAGCAGTTGCATTTGAGTGAGTCACTCTTATCACGCTTTACACTGGTTATCACTGGTTCTGAGATATGTGGATGAAAGTGTTTAATCGCACCAGTTTATATTGTCCCCACCTTTAATTTATAACGTGTTTTAAAGGATTTCTCTTCGAAAAAAGGATAACAGCAAAGAGAAAATTAAATTTGTACATTTTATGAAGTAAATGCTAAGGTGTTTCTTTGCAACTACTGGTTGTTAAGACCTTGCTAGTGTGTTCTAGTTGTTGGATATGGCTTGGATCCCTACTTTAATGTATGTCTATGATTTTGTCAAGAATGATCACTGAAAATCTTTCCTCAACAGGCCACAAACTTTCAAATTATATTTATGTTTAGGGCACAAACAAGTTGCACACAACAGTTTAATACTTTAGGTTTAGTATTTTTTAGGGTTTAGGGTTTTGTTTGAGTAAGTATCAGCAGTAATTCTGATGATGCATGGATTAGAAAGCATCACAAATACGTTTTCAAGCATGCTAATAGTTAATTATTAATATACATACCAAACAAAGGTGTACTTCTGATGGATATCTATTAAAACGAGAGGAATAACATTTCATTTAATTGATCCTTATATATATATA
>NW_015621003.1:0-1804 GCF_001515605.1 Sinocyclocheilus anshuiensis
AAAAAAAAAAACTGTGCATAAATTAATATTCACACAACGCATATTTCCATAATCCCTCCTCTTCAAGCACCTGGCTCCTTTCTGATATGCACCGCTCATTTTTAACAATCCAATCAATTCCTGATTCAATTCCTAAAATTCCTCCCTATGTTCTTTCTTTTTTGAAAATCCTGTTTTCCTCTGAAATATGTCCAATTATCAAAGAAAAAGGACTTCAGCAGTGTGTGCTCATAGGGGATGTTTAAAACATGTAGAGATTCAATGATAATTAAACTCCGCCATACAAAAAGTGGAAATGACTTGCGTTCCCTTCGTAATTATATTAATTTATAGATAAAGTAGTGTTCAAGAAGGTCATTTCATATCATTTACTAATAAATGGGATTGGTGTATGTGTGTTTTGAATACGGACACTGGTGTTGCTGTTCTAAAGATGCCTACACACCAGAGAACTCTTACTGTCAGTTTGAAATCAAGTGGGAATACAGTAAATTGGTTTCCCGAAAGCACAACTGGAGACTAGTCAGTTGATACATCCCCATGTTTGTAGCCGCGTCTTACCGGGTCTGTGTGCTTTCGGCACGGCCATGGTCATGACCCGGCTGGCATCTTGTGGTTTGGGTGGGGAGGCGGTAAATCTGCAGATGCCTGATTCTGACGGCGTGCTGGACGTCAGGCTGTCTGTGTAGTCATTGGTGCCGGCTGTCATCTGTTCGGAGGATGTGTCTGAGATGAAGCATTCTGTGATCGTGAACTTAGCATGTCGCAGCTGTTCCTCCATCTTAGCATGTTCGTAGGCACGGGCTAACTCCTCGTACGTGGAGGAGGCGCTTTCTGTAGACACCATACTGCTGCGAGCACGGTCTGTAAGAGAGAATGCACACCTCTTGGGTTACATGGGATGTTACTGCAACTCCTATTAAAGGAGTTATGTCTTCTTCTTTTTTTTTCATTTTGTGAAATGAGCAACACAGTTTAATTAAACATTTGAGAGTTTTCTGTTGGGTCCAAATATAGTTGGTGCAGGAATTTTATTAAACATAAACATCAGTCACTCATATGTAATACTAAACTTTTTCACCCCTAAGGCATTTGTTCATCTTTGAAACACACATGAAGATATTTTTAATATTCTCTCATCATTTTTGTCCATTAATTTAAAGCCTACGCAACCAAAACTTTCACACATCAAAAAGTACAAAAAACACGCTGTTTTCGTTCCTGTATCTTTAAATGCAAATGAGCTGCTGCTCCCTGCCCATTTTTCCAGAATAGAGCTGTGCCTTTACAGCTCGTGCCTCAGATACTCTGCCAAAAAAAACATCTGTTTGGTTTTGATTATCATGTCTATTGCGCTGAAATCATACGTTTTAAAGCCATATCAGTTTAAACTTCGGTTATGTCTGTGAGGTAAACAGCTGGGAAAGAAAACACATGTTTATATTAGATCTGTGCATTAATGTTACTGCTGTCGATACTGTTAATATGTGTCACACCCTCACTGCTCTTGACCGAATAACTTCTATAGCTATAATAAGAAGACATTTCTAACTTGAATGCTGCTTTCAAATGCTCTAGCGTGAAGAAGTTAAACATGGCAGATTGTGTGCGGCTCACTCAAGGCGGGGTCTCTGCTAATATGGCAGTGTCAGTCAGCAGGGCAGGTGGGCAGGGCCTGAGCAATATGACGTCACAATGCTCAGAGAATCAAAACGGCATGTCTAATGAGGCTGATTTGGTTTCATGGGGATTAAAAAGTAGAGTGGGTGGATTTTTATCATTGTAGGGTGGTTGTGTTCACACA
>NW_015621004.1:0-1807 GCF_001515605.1 Sinocyclocheilus anshuiensis
AAGGTCGAGTGGAGCGTGTGAACGTGGAGAGTTTAATTGAACAGCCCTTCGGTCTAATTCTCATTACCTGATAAGGCAGCCGCACACCGCGCTTCAGACCCTCTAATGGAATTTATTGCAGTATTTTGATCAATTAAATTAAAAACAATTAGAGCTTTATGCAAAAAAGCAAATGAATCATTAATTATTCCGTGTTAACTGAATGTTTAGACAGAAAATTAATGTTAAAATCTAAACATCAGTTCATCTATTCATTCACAGTGATTTACAATTAGAAAAGCATTTTTTACTGTGTGTGCACTTGTTTTGCTACACATGAGGATCTAAATGTCCTCACAAGTCAAAATGATCGTTAGTAATATAGTGACATTTATAATAAACTGACGTGTGAGCTTATTCTCTCTATTTCAAAATTTCATGAATCAACTAATTTATGTTTTGCTTTTGAAGTCAAATAATGTATCTAATTAAATCTAACAATTTACACTTGAATTACTATTTAATAACATTTCTGATGACTTGTATATATGAACATCAAGAACAATTCTGTTCCACACTGTTTTCCTATGCATTACTTGCTGTTGCTTAGTAGTCATTTGTGAAATTCATTAACAATGTAGAAATGAAAAATCGTCAAAGTAAATTCTACACTAAAAACTTCATTTTCACTTTTAAACTGCTAGTCATTTTTTTTTTTTTTTTTACAAATAATTACAAAAAACAGCAAGTAACATTGAACTAAAAGTTAAGTTTTGAAAAACTGAAATAGGATTTTTTTTTTTTTACGTACTTAATTACTAAATAATTTTTACAATGTGCTGTTGTTCTCATTTTCATTTAGTTTATCTTGGTGTACTAAAATAACTACAACCACAACAAAAATGAATAAAAATATTTTTAAACAAAAACCACTAAAAATGCAAAAACAACAAAATTACTAAAACTTTAACTAAAATGAAAATGAAAATGGAAAATATAAACAAAAACTAATTCAAAATATTAACAAAAAGCTTTTTTTATATAACCTTTATTTAACCAGAAAATACTCTGTGAGATGAAAAATCTCTTTCACAGGAGTGTCCTGGCCACAATGAGCAGCGATACAATTAGTTTCATCACAAAAGACAAACTAAGAACACTTAAAAAAATGACACATCATTGAGTCATCTTCCATTTGCAGAATAACTGATTTAAAATGATCCAAAGACAACAAATTTGGTAATTTCAGTTTTGATTGAAGAAGATTCCAATCAGATGGAGCTGCATATAAAAGCCTTCTTATACAATTCAGTTTGAACAAACGGAACATTTTTGAATTGAAAATAACACTGATTTATTGACATAAGGACAGAAAATCATTTTGTGCATGTAAGTTTTCTGTGCTGGTAAAGAGTCACAGGTGCTGCTGATGGAGTTGAACTAGTTCTGAACCCAGAGACTCGCTGGAACAGATTGAATCGGAGCGGGTTGATCTCTGGTGGTTTAATGTGTTTAGTAAGTTCTCTCCTCGTGTGGATCAGAACCGTTTTACCCGCTCTTGAGCTCCAGAGGAGGCAGCGTTTAGTCCAGACCTCATGTAAAACCCAACAATTCAGCGTGTAGCCAGATGGCTAAAGACTCCACAGAGAGCGAGTGCGAGTGTGTGTGTGTGTGTGTGAGACACACTCCCCTGCAGTGACCATTCGTACCGGGTCACTACTTTCTTCGTCACGCTCACAGAAACGCTCAGTCATCTAATAGCACACTGAGAGGGAAATGTCAAGTGTGTGTGTGTGTGTGTATGTGTGAGAGTGAGTGTGTGTGTGTG
>NW_015621005.1:0-1808 GCF_001515605.1 Sinocyclocheilus anshuiensis
TGAAAATTCAGCTTTGCATCACATAAATAAATTACATTTTAAAATGTATAAAATAGAAAAAAAAGTTATTTTAAATAGAAATAATATTTCACATACTGTTTTTTTTCCCCTGCAAAATCTGACCAACCCCAAACAACTTTGGTTGTTTTCAAATGTAAGAAAATTAAGTGTCTGTTTCTTTGTGAATAAAGCAACTGACAATGTAAATGAACAGTTATCAAAACTTCAAATGAATTTCTTTGACTAGATTAAATAAGTAAAAAAGATTCAGATGGAAGTGCGTATAGGCCTTAAGGGATGATTTATCAAAAAACTGCATTTAACAGAGACGTGTTGTGTTATAAAAAAAAGAATAATGAGTTTTGGAGAAATCACAGAGTGACGTTTGATTAATCGTCGTGTGCAGGGGTCAACAAACCCCCACGCAACACCAAAGCCAATGCTAACAAAATGGGCTGTGAACCCATCCCAACATGGCGCTGCGTGGGCGTGCAGGGCACAGAGGGCATAAGAGGGGCACAAAGGGAGGGGGGTACTAACCAACCCGCCGAAATAATCTACCATCTGCTATGAAGAATTCCCTTTATTTAAAAATATATAATTTAATATTTAATATAATTATCCATTTTCTTGGTTGATGAATGGCTGAAATGGTAATAAGCGTTTTATTTTCATTTTTATCATTAGCAGTTTTATTAGTTATTTTATTAATTTCAGTATCATTTTTGTTCACATTTCTGCTATAACTGGTTGCCTTGTGAGTTATATAAGTGTTGTGTCTTCCACAGCTGCAATTAACTTTTTCTGGTGAATAGCAGCACTGACACAAAGACGAGAAATTTTTGTGGCTGTAGGCGTAAGACAAAGGAAGCAAACATTTGTGCTGCCCCCAACAATTCTGAGAATGAATAGATGTTTGGCTTTTGTGAGAAAAATGCTATTCATTTGACAAGACACCTGAACTCACAAATCATAATAACAGACTGAGCTGTCCAACAAAATGCGCTTCTCAGATATAGAAGGCAAGAGATTTTGAACAGGTGCTCACTGACAGCGAACACTGACAGATTCTCTGAATGACGGCAGGCTGCTGTTAAAATCACACAGACTGACTGCTGGAGGATGCAGAAGAGCTGATGTGGTGATGACACTTTCAGATCAGCCATGTTATCAGAGCTCCATCAGAGATGACAGGAAGGCAAGTGTGTGTTTAATACTGAGGACCTTAATTCTCAGTAATTAGACGTCATTAGAATCAATGGTCCTCACCAACAGTTTGATCAGCTTTAGTAGTAGGACAATGGATAAAAACTCTTCAGAATTACGGTTCTTTCAACTCCAAAAAAAATAATGAAACTTTTTTGGCACAAAGAAATTCTACAGGATTTATTTATTTACTCTAAGAAAGTAAGTGAATAAATAAATAATGAACCTTTTGGCACAAAATGTACATGAGATTAATAATTTAATGAACGAACGAATGAATGAACTGAAACTTTTGGCACAAAGAATTTCTGAAACTAACAATTTAAATATATTACATTATTTTAAATTCAATTAAAAATACACACGTACATACATACAATGAAGTAATTAAATTAATAAATAAACTTTTTGACACAAAAGTTTCTAAAGTTAAAATAAATAAATGAATAAATAGATAGATAGATAGATGGCACAAAAAGTTCATGAGCTTGCGTAAATAAATAAATACACCTTTGACACAAAAGTTTCTAAAGTTAAAAATAAACAAATAAACGAATGATAGATAGACAGACAGACAGATATAGATAGATAGATAGATAGAT
>NW_015621006.1:0-1809 GCF_001515605.1 Sinocyclocheilus anshuiensis
ACTTCAGATGCAAAGTCTGACATTTTTTCTTTTAAATTACCTTTTTTTTTTTCTTTTTCTTTTTTTTTCAGGCTCCTGTGTTTAGGTTCAGTAATTTCATTTTAATTGCAGTGAAAAGGTTATTAGTTATTGAAATGCCTTATTTTCAAAAACGTCACTTTAGTCAATTCATTGGCATTTATGATCATCTTTGCTGCAAAACCAGCTAAGTCCACGTCTTTGGACAAGACATAGTACGGAGATGCAAAATCACTAAATGAAATAAAGAAATAAGAATTATTTTAAATTTATTTTTTTGGGTGACTTATCCCTTTAATGTTTTTTATTAATATGGAAATAATGAAATTATTTTTTTTTTTTAATGAAATTATACTATAAATAGGAAACAAAAACTGCCAGTAGATGGTGGTAAATGTATTAAGTCATTAATTCTTTCAAATAGACAATATATTTTGTCTAAAATATAACACGATATTAATTTCTTAGTTACTGAATTGCTTTATAAAATCAGTATCACATTTTTTGCACTTATGCTATTTGGGACAAAACATATACTATGTGCTGAGAGCATTGACTGAGAGCATGACAGTATCATTATCTCATTTTTGATGGTGGTTTAGCGGGTTTTGCATCTGAAGTCTTCATATAATCCATTTTTGTGACCGGGATACAAATTTTGTTAAATTCTGTGACATTCCGCATTATGCAGGAAATTCCATTTTTATTCTGTGATTTTGTCCTCGTTTTTAAAGGGCCCTGTTTATATATATATTCCTGTAGCAGTAACATTAGAATTTCAGATTTGAAGCTGTTCTCATGAGTTTGTTTACTGTTCAGTCTAACTGTAAAAAAAAAAAAAAAGAGAGCATTTCTCTGAGTTGTTTGTAAAACAGGATAAGACGGACAACCCAAAGCTGCTTGGGTTGAGATCTCAGACAGGAAGCTGAGTGCAGACTGCTACAAATGCTCACAGAGAAAGAACAAATAAAAATACAAATGCTCCACTGCTATAGAGTGCAATAGTGACCATTGCTTTTCCAGCAGACTGTTATGGAATTATATTTCCCATTCATTGCTTCCATAGTGTTTTAAAAAAAAAATAATGAGTTTAAGCAATGAACCAAACAAACTGACTCTGAGATGAAGCACAACTTTATAACCTTTCATTTGAACAAAATGTAGTTTTTGAAAAATGGAGGGAAAAAACAAGGTAAAAAAAACAGTGTGACAATTGGCAATGAGCTACACAGCCGACAAAGCACTGCGAATGATGCGATAAAATAAAATAAAAAATATTGTACAGTATTAACTATTGACGCATTGATCATAAGTATATTTGAAATATATTGCTGAATATTGAAATATATCCAAATATTCAAGTTGTTTTAGATTGAGAGTGTAGGGAGACTGACTCAATTTATAACATTCACATGTTCCACTGAGTGTGGGGGTTGTTGCGGAGCTTTTTTTGCACTCTTCTCGTTTTCATGGTAACAGTGACCTCTAATTGGTTAATCCAAGGAGAATCTCTCTACAGGATTATGTGTAGTTTTTAACCAGTAATTTGGCTATTGATTTTTATTTATTTACATAATTATTTTGAATATAGACACATTCTTTTAATGTCTCATGCAGAACTTGGATTATAAGGTGCATACTATCTAGTGTCAATAAATGAAATGGTCTGTATGCTATTTCCCCTCAGATCTGGGACATCCGTTCTCTGGAGTGTGTCCATGTGCTCCAGACCTCTGGAGGCAGTGTGTACTCCATTGCAGTCACCAATCACCATATAGTTTGTGGCACCTA
>NW_015621007.1:0-1801 GCF_001515605.1 Sinocyclocheilus anshuiensis
ACTATTAACTAGTTGCTTATTATCATGCATATTACTAGGATATTGTCTGTTCATTAGTACTTATAAAGCACATATTAATGCATCATTCTGCATGGCCATAGCTTAGATCCCTTAACCCTACCCTAACCATACCTAAACTTAACAACTACCTTACTAACTATTAAAAAAAGCAAATTAGGATTTTGAGACGAAAGTTGTTGTTAATTGTGAGAACTGGTCCCTGAAATTAAAGCGTGACCAAAGAATAACCTCTCCTTATAGTGGGGACAGTATTTCAGTAATGTTATAGTAAGTAACCTGAGTGTTATGTTAGTTTTCTGATAGGGCCTGTAAAGCTGTACTATAAACTGTAGAATAAAAGATATGCTTCAGTGCATACAGAGGATAAGAGGAAAAAATACAGAGGTAGACATTCAAGACTGGTATGACCTACTTTGGTATGAATGAAGCTGGTTCATTTTATATTAGGAGTGTAAATCAAAAATAGGCTAAATAGAATGTGTAGATTCGCCAATAGCACAACATGCTAAAAAAAAAAATGAAACTCAACTCATTTGTAATGAACAGTGTCTTAAACTTTTATCAGCCGTTTGTATCCTCAGTGTTTTAACAGTATTTTCTTTGTGTGTCCGGCAGGGGGCGACAGCTCAGTGATAAACAAAACAAAACCCCGAATATTTCATATTGTTAGTTGTTAATTACGAAAGATTTGTGGCATTTCTACAATTAATGTCTTAAAATGTATATGGCGCTTGTATTCATTCATGCTACATTTTACTGCATGTTTTTTTTAAATGCCAATTTTAATATTCTTGCTTACTGGCCATAACAAGGTTGTTGTTTTTTTTGCAACCATTTAATCCAATTCAAACATTACTCTTTTCTATTTAAAAATATATTAAAAAATAAATTATTTGTACTATATAAGAACATTATTATTATTGTTGTTATAAATATATAAATTATTATAATTATAATTTATGTGAATAATTTATTTAAAATATTTATATAAATTCTGTAAATTAAATTGAAAATATAATGAACTTATTTGCTGCATTTAAAATGTAGTATATATTGGCATCAGCCAATGTTATAGAAATACAACATGAAATGCATTCATGTTGTATAAATTAAATGTAAAGTTAATTGATAATGAATTTTTTCATAAACTGGCATTATTTTGATGATGATGATGATAAGGCTATATATGTGTGTTATCTGCAGGGACAGGGACATTTTTAATATTATAATATTTCTCATCCATTTATATCTTTGTATAAAAGGTATAAATTTGTCTTTTGAAGGGTTCTGCCCCAGTGACAAGTTGTTGTGTACAGGTACATCTTTCTTGCACATTTGTTTCTAAACATGTATGTGACAGTATTTTTATTAATGTTTTTAGTGCATAAATATTGAGCAAAATAAATGCTCATTTAAATTCAGTGATTTTTTTGTAAGTTCTATTTGCTACTTTACATTGTAATGCACAATGTGTGTGTCTGTATCAAAATCCTTATTGGACAGATCTGTCCACCAGGGGTCCCTATTAAATAATCAAATAAAAATTGAACTTTTATGATTGTCACCTTCAGATGTACTCAAGTTCTAGATTATATGCAAAACGGGGAAAAAATGTAAAAAGCAATACTTAAATTCACAACTACTGTAATCTTATATTTTCAGTTTAAACAATCATGAATTGGCAGAGCTTTGTTAAAGAACAAGTGCTTTATTTTCATATTGTAATATAGCTGTAGTGATCTCACATCTGTACATTTGCATAAACACAAACTGTTCAAGG
>NW_015621008.1:0-1809 GCF_001515605.1 Sinocyclocheilus anshuiensis
CAAATGACATACTTGTATAACAAAATAATCTGTTTATTCTAGAAGACTGACATCGGTAGAAGAGGAGGAGGGCGGACCAAAGAAATTGTGGGTTTAAGCTAAATGTTCTCATCCAGCATATACAGGGGGTACTGAAAATGACATACTTGTATACACATAGCATCAGTCTTCTCCAATATGCTACAAAATACTCACCTCCCCATTTTTTCTGCCCATCTCGTGAAGAAGGTGGATTTCCTGAGGATCCTGGAGTCATGTACCCTGCCTGAATATCAGAAGTGGTTTATTGCTGTGTATGCTATGCCTCGAAGGAATGTGCTTGTGGTATATTGGTGCATGACAGGATAGTTACAGGATTCAATATACAATTACCAGGTGCTCCTACAAAGATGTTCCGAAACCTCCCTTTTCCATCCACAATACCCTGGAGGACTACAGAATAATAGCCTTTTCTATTGAGGTAGTGCCCTCCTCTGACAGGTGGCCGCTGTAGTTTTATGTGGCATCCATCTATGGCACCTGCAATACACAATAACAATTCACAGTTTATGACACAGATATACAATTTGACTAGTGGTATTTTTTGATTGACTGATCCTATAATACAGTGTATATTAATGCTCTGAGTATTTAGATCTTAGATATATTTATTTATTTGGAAGGGACAGTGCGAGTTGATGAACCCGGTAGAAGTTATGATTTTGATGCACATTTGCACCACCCTCTTCGAGTGCTGCTATGTGTGCCCTATAGTGTGTGTGAGCATATCTGTAACAGAGTGCACTGTAATGACATGTTTGTAGTTTTGTTACCCTGCACAATGCTATGTCTGCTGTGTATACCTTGCGGTTGTGAAAACTTAAAATTTCCCTATCCCCTGGGGATGAGTAAATGCTATCATAATGTACCTATGATGCCATCAATGCCACACATCGCCCTGAAGGCAGCAGAGGTTGACATCTTTTCGCACTCGGTGAACCAGCTAACAAAAGTTGGAACCATAGTGCAAAAGGTTCTCAGCACTTCAACCACACATCTGTAAAATAGGATACAATAGATTAGAATAGAATAGCACTGAAAATATGAGTTTTTATGAGCATAACACAATCCATTATCAATCAGGATATTTCAAACAGTTTATTCTTCACATTCTAGCAGCAGTCTGTTAATCAGTTTTCTAGCAGCAATGTAACACCTAAACTTCCTACCTGTGTGCAGATGATTGGGACAAATTGAACTTGTCTGAGATTTCTCAAACGCTATTCTGGTTTGCCATGTACCAGAGGAAGAGTGCAACCTGTAAACAGAGAATGTATCCCAGACACTCAACAAATTATCACAAAGGGAGAAATGTATTTGATGTATTTAATTGTGGTATGGCTATTAAAACGCCAGCATTTTCAAACAACCAGTCTTTAATCGGGGCATAGGCCTACCTTTCGCTTGAGATGAATCTCAACACCTCCATCATGCTGGTCCCCTTTCAGACCATGCTGTCTCAGGGCCTCAATGAGGTAGACAAACTGCGAATGGGTGACCCGGAGATGGTGGTAAAATGTCTGCTCATCCATATGGAACAGAAGCTCCCATTCTATGCCAGTCTTCAAAATCATTGTGTGTCAGGAAATTGAGCAATTGCATTTCTGAAAAGTAAGATAAAACAGGCTTCATGAATGAATAGCAAAATCTTCATAATGGGATTCATCCTTTAGGAGCTAGGCCATTCACTTCACTGTAGGATATTGAATTATTGGTCTTCACTGAACTGTGTGTAGGATATTGGTGAGTGTGTGTGTGTGTGTGTGTGTG
>NW_015621009.1:0-1809 GCF_001515605.1 Sinocyclocheilus anshuiensis
CTCTATTGTTAGTTAATTAGCTAATACAGAGCGGAATCGGTTAGGGAGACAATGCTTGTTCACGACATGTTATGGCATCACTCCTTGTCATAACCTCCCATTTTCTTGTCCAGATCACAGTCCATCACAAATTATAGGTGGCATCCTGAACTAGTCATTTAGCACGGGTTAACTGAACACTTTGCTTTATTTTCACGATAAACGTGAAATGCTTGACATACCATTTATTTGATGCAAGAAACTGCGTTGACTTGGTCTATTAAAGGTTCAAAGAGAAGAGCATGATTATGCAACAGGTCTCCAGACAAGTAGACCTCTTAACACAATTAATCTGGCCTCATTTCATTGATGAAAGATGGGCTTATTTTTGGATCACAACCACCTCAGGGGAATGATATCTATGTAATTTATTAAAATTGACTTAATCAGAAGAATTCACATTTTGCCTATATTTTAAAATGCATAAGAGACTATAATGTAAGAATCCGTGTCAAATAAGTTTTGCATTAAACATTTTATTTTCAGTATTGTGGTAAGTGACAGTTCTCACAGCTTGTCTTCTCATGTTTTTAGACAAGAGATGACTATCATTCTCCTCATAAACCAGTTAAATGCACCATTGCTTTTTTGTCTGTATAAAACAGAAAGTGATAGTGTGCGAATATGTTGTGGTTGAGATTTTAAACAGTAGAGTTGTGGTATATGAGCAGCAGACACACTGTCTGGAATGTTGGCAGTCTAGCATTGTGAGGTTATGCTGTTTTCATTTCCTTCTGTTTTCCACGTATTCATGCAGTTTGTTCTGCATCTTCGGGGTTTGTGGTCATGTTAATTGTTTCTCTCAAGGTTGAGGTTGCATAGAAATTTTGACTTCTTGTTCTTATAGTTTGAAAATTCTATAGACCGTAATGCTAGAATCTGTTATAATTTTGCCCCAAGTATTGCAGTATGCAGGGGAGCAATCCACTGAGGATGGTTGCCCCACCCCAAAATAACACCTGTTGCTGTGGTTACTAATCAAAATGTGTACTTATCTGTTGTTTAATATATCTGAGATAATAGGCTTACAAATTTCTGATCTTCCGAAGTTAATATCTGTTTCTATTGTAAGTTTTTCTTCTCACAAAAAACAAAATTTCCCTTCTATAGAAAATGGTTTGTATTATGTGCTGCTCCACTTTAAATCTCATTATAGAAGGCTTTAGGTGTGGTTCAGCAAGAAAGTTCAAACATGACCAAGCCCATTTCAGGCCATAATCTAGCCTGGAGTGTTTTTATTTAGCTTCTGAAAGACTAACTACAATGAAATCAGGAGATCCATATGAAATGTCCAAAAATGTGCATACTGAGATGGTAGGAAAAACTCATACGGTGTATTGTTGTGAACATTCACATTCACTCAAGAGTGTTATTTAAAAAAAAAAGCTCAGTGTAAGTTATGGAAGTAAAAGGTTGTGAATGCTCTTTCATACTGACTTTAAGGAATAGGAATGGGTGCCGTCAGAATGAGAGTTCTAAAATAATCCACAAGTAATTCACACGACTCCAGTCCATCAGTTAACGTCTTATGAAGTGAAAAGTTGCAGGTTTGTAAAAAAATCCATCGAGCCGTTTTTAACTTCATACCATTGTTTCCGCCTAAAATCTCTATCCATAATATTGCTTTCTTCAGTAAAAAAGTCATCTCATCTGAATCAGGAGAGAACTATGCTTAAATCAGTCATTCTAAAATCAATATGCATTTTGTACGTAAGAAAAATGGTATTTAGTAGGGATGTAACGATTCACTCAACTCACGATTCGATTCGA
>NW_015621010.1:0-1810 GCF_001515605.1 Sinocyclocheilus anshuiensis
AAGAAAATGGGCATCATGTAGTAATCAGGTTGAGACTCTCTGAGATTTCAAAAATGGAGACAGAGCGATGAGACAGATGTGGGACAGATATGTGGCATCAGTAATTTGGTTGCCGATGATGCCAAACCCAGCAAACACTTTCAGTGTGAAGTAAATTAAGGATGCTCTGGGTGACCTCAGTGCTTCCATTCTGGCAAACAGAGCAGTTTTATGAATGGTCTGTGAACGGTCTGTTGGCATGATATCAGAGGCTAGGGTTCATCAGGTTGTTTTTGGTGAAACATGTGGCACTTGGCTATGTACCGCATACTCTGGACTGTTCCAGCACCTTCAAAGTGGGACAGAATCAGTGGTCAAAAATGCACAAGCAATATAAAACACAGAATGATGATAAAAGGAAGAATCACAAAGGAGAATGGGAGGGATCAAGGAGTGCTGGTAGAAGCATTGAAAATGTGCAGCCAGTTTAGTACTTGATGCATCACTGTTGACTGATGAGTGAGCTTATGCTGGCCTATGCTCACCCATTTATGCCTTAATGATTTATCTAAAAATATGTCAGAAAGTTTTTATTTATTTATTTGTTTATAGAAAATATTCAGTCTTTTTGACTGACCAGTTCATTTCACCTGCCACCATGTTTTAAATGTACTGTGTATGTAAATGTTGTCATTGTGTTTCTTTTGTATTCTTGGTTTCTTTAACTTATTTTTAGCATTTGTGTGTGTGTGTATGTGTGTTTATCTACTAAAAGATGAAAAAAGTGTATTCAGGCATTACAGTGTATGTCACAATGCAGCTAGACATTTGAGTGAAACTTCTGTGCACCATTCACATAGTGAGTGTTGAGGCTTGTGATAACATAAAAAATAAAAAAAAATGACGGTAAGTTAAGTAATAGGTTATGTACAGTAACTTATCCGTATCACAAAATAAACCCAGACAGACTCCTCAGAGAGTGACCTTGGAGCAATCAAGTTTTCTTTGAAGATCTGCAAGCAAAACAAATGCAGTAACAATAAAATAATTTGTTTACATATTACAGAAAAAAATTTAATAAAATAAATCAACCATATAGCAAATCTAAATATCTAAAGCCATATTTAAAGTCTTATGAATGAATAAGCAGTCAGGCATTGTGGATTTGTCCTTGTCCTGTACACAGATGTGCAGTAGTGTTCACTCTGTGCATGTTGCACAAATGACCTTATTTTCTCTTTGGAAGGAAAAAATAAATGAAATAGACCACCAAATGAGTGTGATTCCATTTGAGAGGAGAATATTCTGAAACATATTTTCACCTCTCAGAGAAAATCACATAGTGGAAAGCTGCTTAATGTTATATTGTTACAAATCACTGAAGAGCGAGTGAAAAATCACCTTCAACAATGAAAAAGAATAAAATTATAAAGTGAAACAATGTCTCATAAATAATGTGGATTCTGCCCCAGAGGTGGAAGAGTGGACCATCTTTTTACCCTGGCTAGAATCTAGAAGGGGTTGTGTGTGTGTGCCTTATGACTGTGTTCACTAATGTGCGCTATCCAACTGGTATACACATAATGTAATTAATTAGATTCAAAATGTAAATCGTTTGACAGCCCTAAAAAAATATAAAGTTATGAGACTTTGCCCTTAGCCAAAACTATTTGCTCTGGAACAAATAAACAAAACGCCTCTCCTCGGGAGACCGGTCTCTTCACCGACTGCGGTCAAGCCAGCCGAACTTTGAAAATGCACGGTCAAGACAGCCGCACTTTTTTTTGACTTGCGCGTGTAATCGTGCACTTACGGTACGGGTGCTGCGAGC
>NW_015621011.1:0-1801 GCF_001515605.1 Sinocyclocheilus anshuiensis
TTTTTCAGGTCCTGATGTTGGCAGATGGTAACACAGAGGGTTTCCTTTATCAGAGGCTGCCTATTCTCTCCACCCTGGTTTCCCAGGATGGCAAAGCCACTGCGTACGTGTGCGAGAACTTCGCCTGTGCCCTCCCAGTAACCTGCCCGCAGGAACTGAGGAGACTGCTGCTGGAGTGAGAGCTGCTGTCACACCACACAAACATCACTGTGGGATCTCTCCATAGTCAGACCACTATATCTCAGATTATTACGCAAGTAGCAAACTGCAGTCATCAAAAAACAGTCATAAATGAAATGCGCTGTAAGACATTATACAGTGGCAAGGCAAACCTCTGGGGCTGCCCTAGTTGTGATGTTCTGCCTCGTTTTAAACCTGTTATACAAGACGGTAGTCTTGGGAGATGGAAATACAATGACATTTTAATGTGAGAAGGAACGCTGAGATTAAACCTTTCAAAGGTTTGCCTCATGGGCTCAGTTGATCTCTTTCACCCTGCTTTCTAAACGATCAAGCATGTTTCTCCGCAACCTTTCTATGCAGTGCAGCTGATCAGCCCTGGATAAGCAACATGCTAGATTTAGAGTGGAATGACACACAATGTATGTATACTACAGCTCAGACTCAGTGGAATATAATAAATACTCACTTAGTAACCTTGTGTGATCTGGTTAATCTGTTCATTCCTTTAACGTACTGCTCAGACTTACGGGGGTCTCACACCAGACGTGACAAGCAACTCGAACCGATTGTTTTCTATGAATGGACATACACCTTCGCCGTCATTCAATGTCCACTGATGGCGCCCAGGTGTAAATTTGAAGGCTGCTCAGAATTCTTACGCACTATACTTTTCCATTTAACTCAACCTCAACAAAACGTTCACAAATCATTATTTTGGTATGTACACAACTGTTCAAAAGTTTAGGGTCTAATATTTCTTAATGTTTTTAAAAGAAGTATATATTGCATATATTTGATAAAAAATACAGTAAAAATGGTAATATTGTGAAATATTATTAAAATTTAAAATAGACATTTTCTAGTTTAATATATTTTAAAATTCCTGTGATGGTAAAGCTGAATTTTCAACAGTCAATACTTAAGTCTTCAGTGTCACATGATCCTTCAGAAAGCATTCTAATGTGCTGATTTGGTACTTAAGAAACATTTCTTATTATAATCAATGCTGAAAACAATTGAGATGATTAATATTTTTTGTGGAAACCATGATACATGAATAAAAAATGTAAAAGAACAGTGTTAGACATTTTAAGACATTTTAAGTCTTTACTCTCACTTTTGATCAAGTTAATGTTCCCTTACTAAATAAAATGTCTTTTCAAATTTATTGACCTCTTTGTTGACTTTTGAACAGTAGTGTACATAATGTAAGCTTAACGATACATTATGTGCAGTTTTTTTTTTCGTAACAAGTTTGTCGTTTTGTGGGTTGACCATTTGAATAAAGCCTAAATAAAGAATGTATATAAACGTTGCATTTCTAATCGTTCAGTTTGTGCCGTTGCAGCAGTTTTGACGTACACTGACCTGCAAACTTGTGAAGCCATTCTTTAAGTGCAAAACCAATGATTTACCAACCTGAATTCATTGGTTAAGGCTCAATAACTTCTATACACGACTCTTGTGTAATGCAGTTCTTACAATTTTAATTGAAGAGTGTAAATCCTGTCCCCCTTCCTCAGTGCCTGATCAAAAATGTGTTATTGTAATATTTAACCTAACCACAATAAATATTCTTTACCACTTAGTGCTGGTCATAGCTGTTAGCTTACTAAAT
>NW_015621012.1:0-1810 GCF_001515605.1 Sinocyclocheilus anshuiensis
ACATGGGGAGCAAAAACACACACAAAACATGGACCAGAGTCTGACACCATTCTCCTTACGATGTAATAAGTAGGCTACATTAGGTGGCCCCTGCCCCTTTTATTGCTGAAACTAAAGTGTCCTTTAGGTCTGATCTAGGGTCCCCGGACCGTGATTTCTAATGAGGGGACAACTGCATTTTTTGGGAGAATTATCCCTTTAACTATTAATACATATACATGACAGATAAACATTTTAGCAAAAGTATATATATATTTTTTTTGATGCTCATCTGTCTCTGCTAACTTACTGTTGTTAAAATAACTACATCGCCCATGTTGTAGTGCTTTGCATCTTTAGCTGGAGAGACACAAGGAGTGGAATGTCTTGTATAAGGGCGTTTTAGCTCTAGATAAAATATTAGAGGATACAGCGCCGGTTGAACCACTAATATTTGTTGTCAGGTGCGGTGCGGGTCGAATGGGTGACAGGCACGGGCTGGTTGTGTGTCCAATAGTCAAGAAAGACTCTTTCGACTTTCGGTACACGCTGATAGGCAGCTGCTTTCAAACTGTCCCTGCTTGTGTCCACGCTCTGTCTGAAGACCGTTAAAGGCTTCTAATTACAGCGCGATTTGCAGCACTGAGCATTGTAGCCAACTGCGCTGCCAATGATTGACAGCTATAGTGATTAGACTATTAAAGGGAGCGCTTACTGCTCAGGCTCTGTAGGCCTATTTCATCAATTCACAATTTTAATAAAGTTTTAGCCTATTTTTAATGCTGCTAAAAAGAGTACAAATGGTCACGTATACACTGCAGAGTATGCACAATTTGTTCAAAATGGGCTAGATTGTTCACATGATGTATAAACGCAATCGTTTTGTCTTCCTCATAGGAGATTTAATGCGGGTGTGAATTTGCTGGTTTACATCAAAGTAGAGAGTAGACAGACAGTTATCTTGTTGTAATCTTTTAATCACAGATACTTATCATGTTTGTCTGTCTTGCAGCTCCAGACAAACGGTTACGGTGAGATCTCTCTGGATCCCACAGTCCTTGTGCATAGCCTACAAAAAAAGTATTGGATTATTAATGTCAAAATTAATGTTTTCAAATGTCTATCCTTAGGCAAAATATATAAATGACCATTGTATCGTTTGGTGAATAATTTAAAGTGCCATTTGCACAGTACTGTACATTTTACTGAGATTTCGTCATCAGAAAAAAAAAATCTACAAAGTCTTAGGCTACTACAGTACTGCAGATCTTACCTCTTTCTTGGACTTTTCACACAACCTCTTGTTTGTCTGCTTTGAAAAGTGATCACACGCGATTAAACACAAATTTGGCACAATACAGATTAAGTTTTCCTCTCACTGTAGTATCTGTTGGTGGTACTTGCCATTTCTGGGACGTCTGTAGTGATAGTAAATCATAGCACCAACAGCTCCAGCCAGCAGAACAGCAGGAACACCACATATTACTACTCTAGCAGCCAAAGATCGACCTGAACCTGAAACAGCTAAAGATAAACAGTCATTAGTGTGAGTGAATCTGAATGTGTGTTCATGCCACATTCATTGTTTATATTTTCCAATGTACATCTCTAATGTATTGACACAATTAAAGGTCCAAAGAGAAGGTGTAAAACAAATATTCCTTTATCAAAAAAATTTTTTTTCCCACGTTTCCACATAAAAAAAAAAAAAATGAAGTTCACCTTCCCCTGTTAAGACAAATTGTCTGTGCTTCAAATCATGTCTGGCTAAATCAAAATGAATGACTGCTATAACTATATATATATATATATATATATTATTTTTTTTTTG
>NW_015621013.1:0-1812 GCF_001515605.1 Sinocyclocheilus anshuiensis
GAGAACTCTTAGTGGTAAGATAAAAGGTTTTGTGAATACGGGCCCAGATCAGTACGTCTGAGATGAAAGCATGTTCCAATAATACAGTATACAGGTATATCACAAATTAGTGTTTCACGTTCACATTCATATATTTTGTAGAGAAGAAATGTAAGCTCATTTTGTATTTGCATCATTTGTCAGCCAGTTTTCTTCTAAACAATAAACCAGTTGAGATGGGTGGTGGATTTGACATTGGTGTCTTAAACATTTTAGGCTCACAAAACCAGTAAGTCAAAAGAACTTCCTGTGTAATTCAGAGCACACAGATGAGTTCTGTTCTAATTAGGAGGCAATCAATAAAGCAAAAGAAACTACTTCTTAGACCTTACTCATAGGGTCTCGGGTAACCTTACCTGACCACAAAGATCTAACTTTTCCTGAAGCAAGTACAAAATTTTGCTTGTTGGCCACAGTTTTTAAAATGAAACCGGCAAGTGTTAAAATAGAGTTTTTTTTATATTACAGCACCAGTTAAAGGTTTGCTGTATGTTGATTAAGGAATTGTTCTGTACATATTACTATGTATACAACATTTGTGTGTCTTCAAACAGATTAAAAATTGACAAGCCTGTGCTGCAGTTCTGTGGATGTTTAGCCCTCCAAGTCTCAGTGCCAGTTATGCGACTGAAAACTAGGAATAGTACACAAATTACATGGACTATATTTATCTGCTCTGCTGGAGCTTGACAGTTACAATCACCATCATCTCATCCAATACACGGAAGAGACTTCACATGGGTTTGGTGAGGGTGAGTAAATGGCAGGATTTTCCTTTCATATTTCTACTGTAAAGCAGTATCACTTTTTATTTATTTCGTTTTGTGATTTTTCTACCTTAAAAAGGGAGCATGAGCAAAAACAACTGCGAACCACTGACTTAAGTAAACAAAACAGATCAAGGTGCCACACTGAACTTGCATTGCTCCCTAAGCATTTATCATCTGGGTTGCCATGGGTACAATGTTGTATTGTATCATAGTATTGCATCTCCATTGGTGGCTGTGGCGTTTTCCTGCTTGTGAGTTGCTTGGCAAGCATGATTGGTGTCTTGAATGATTTTCATCAGAGTGTAAAACCATGTTTTCATTTTGCTCCAAACCTCTGCGAGTCATCCCTACAGCATCAACACAATCTGGATCGATGTTAAGGCAATCAACTCATCAACAGTTCATCCTGTCAGTGGTCAAAATCAAAATTTATCTGTCTTATCTCAGACTTCAACTGATATAATTTCACAAAGTCTTGTTTTTGGGCTGGTATGTTTTCAATTATCTTTATCGACAACGAGCAAAGCGCACTCCAGGACAGTATGTCCATGTCATTTTATAATTGAAGCTGTTGATGAAAGCTCAGCTAGATTAATTATACCTTATCTGATGCTCTGCTTTGGAACTGGGGTCTTGATCACAGGGAACCCATAGTAAAAGTTAGTGTCAGATCAATTTCCCCATTCCCATCTTTGCATTGAGAGGTCTGAACCAGCATGCTCTGATACTAAATTATCCAGAGGGGTGTTGCACTCCTGCCTGTCTTAAAAACAATTCAAGCCATGTTCACTGAATGGTTTTCAGTGTGGTTTGGAATTTTTACGTCGCTGTGCTGTTCCAGGAAGAATGTCAGTCTACCCCCTGTGCTCGCTGCAATTATCGGTCTAAGGCCAGCCAATGCCATTTCTTTGCTCCCAATCTAAGAAACTTTGAAAGATGAACAAAATTGCATGTCAGATTGAAAGCTCTATTTTCCATGACATTTTATTAATGAGATAAAGAC
>NW_015621014.1:0-1661 GCF_001515605.1 Sinocyclocheilus anshuiensis
ACACACACACACACACACACACACACACACAATCTATTAGAAGTACATGCTGTACACTGGCATACAAGGGACGTGATGAGAGGCTGAAATCTCTTTATGGTGTGAGTCTGGATATGACTGGATAAATAGACGGCAGGATAAACAAAAGAGAGGGAGAACATTAATCGTTAATGTTATTGATTCACCTGTAACTACTCAAACACTCATTAACATACACAAAGGTACATAAAGAGTACATTACGTTCTAATGATTTATTTATTTTCTCATATACTCATGTTCTCATGTTACTCATGCTTGATTACACAGTATAACTAGTTTTGCAAATACATATAAATAAACGTTTTTTAACAAATGAAGGGCCTTCAGAAAGGTCAGGTAAACTGTAATAGATATATTGTACTAAATTGTACAAATTTTTATATGAAGCTATAATGACTTACTGTAGAACTAAATCTATTTTTTAAAGAAAACTGTAGGCATTTTTAGAATTAAAAAAAACTAACTAACTAACTAACTAAATAAATCTAGGAATCTTCAGGAATAATTTTTCTAAATAAGAACATCCTTAAATTTCCCAGAGGGAAGATTTTGTCTCTAAACTATAGAAAAAAATATTTCTAAATACGCAGCATTATACATTATTTAAAAAAAAAATTAAATACAGCAAAAAAACAAAACAAAAACAAACAAAAATGTTTTAAGTTTTAAGGATTAAAAGAAAATAAATAAAAAAGAAAGAAAAAACATTTAATTAACTTTTATAATTTTATAATTATATTATATAGTTATAATTAACTTAAAAAAATAGAAAAAAATTAAATATATTCTGTACCGTTATAATAAACTGACAACAACCTTAAAAACAGTGAAAGCCACATGAATCAAAATTCAAAATTCCTCACAAATAGCTTTTTTCAAGAGCTGAGGTCAATACTAATATATTAAAGGTGCACACAGTGTCTTGCACACCAATACAAAACACCATTATGGTATCATACAAAATAATGCAATAAACATTAATTTAACAAGGTGTAATATAAAACCCTAATATATATAAGTTATACCGACAAAATAAGAAGAAAATAGTTATTTCAATGATAAACCATCAAATGTAAAATGTCACACAGATGATTCTAGGAATATCAATTCACGTTTTTCACCTTAAATTAAATGTCCCATTATATTTACTACAGTTTTTCACCATATAGCATAAGAGAACTTACCGTTAACTAATTAACAGGCTTGTGCCATAGCGTTTTACCGTTAAAATGACAATTTTTTTGTTGAATTGTGTAGTTCCCCCTTTTCTTAAAAAATAGTCTAAATGCAAAAACGTCTGTCCACTATCCCATTAACTGTCAAAAGGGTACAGACACATACAGTACATTGCACTTACGACTCGCCAGACCTGTACAATGTACCATCGCTGACAGTCTCAGGTTAAGCTTTTAGTGTTGTGTAGAGGTCAACTGCTGAGTGGTGAAGGAGAGAAAGAGGGGAGAAAGAAAGAACGAGAGGTCAGGTCAAATTCTAATTTACCACATGGCTCAGTTGAACAGAAAAACAGGAATGAACACCAAGTAACCAAGACTTCATGGCCAAATCTCTCTTACACACACACACACACACACACATAAGAGTGCTGGCTGAGATTACAACC
>NW_015621015.1:0-1810 GCF_001515605.1 Sinocyclocheilus anshuiensis
TTTGGAACGACATGAGGGTGAGTAATTAATGACAGAATTTTTTTTGGGTGAACTATCCCTTTAATATCATTTAGTTTTGTTGATGGATGTCAGCCCTATAAGGCATACTGTATCATATTTGATACACAAATTTCAAAGGCCTCTAAATTACGATCAAAATTTTGCAGAGAAACCTGTTATACACAATTTTCTACATGCTTTCTGTTGTCTGATATTTATACTTTTTCAGCAAGTAAAAGCTCTTTCATTATAATTCTAAAAATGTCAATGTGTCTTTTTTGCTGTTATTTTTATTTAAAAAAAACATAAGAATAACTTTTATATTGTTAGTAATGTTTCAAGATAAACACTTGCATGCACTTACATGATTATCCATACAGCATTTTTGAGAAAAATGTTAAAATGTGAGTATTAAATGTTACATCAGGCTGTTGGAACGGTTATTTTCACATATCTCAATCATTTATGTATTGCACTGCATTATGTTTTGCCCCCAACAATATTAACCACAGAGCATTAATCAATAAACTATGATATTTATGTGCATTTTATGCATGTGGTCTGTTATAAAGATCAGGATTTACATTACAAGCTATCAGAATTTCATCTTACCATATAAATATCAGCAACTGCACCAAAATGCATACTGAATAAAACTAAGGTTTTTTCCTTCTTGAGAAAGAGCTCCATATTCTCCTACATCATACTAAAAATAATAAAAATCAAAAACATAATCCTGATGTTTCAGATATGATACTCCAATATGTCTTTAAGATTTTGTCTAAAGGTGAACTAAAAAAAAAATAAAAATTCTAGCCTAATATTTCATATGTCAGTCTTTACAGGGTTAAATCTCAAACTGACACAGTATCATATTTGTACAAAACTAAGTTTATGCTTTAATTTAGAAAGTGAAGCACAGAACCCTGACACAGCACACTTTTCCTGACTAAGGAGCTTGCTATCTGTTCAATCCTGCACATATATCCTTTAAAGCTGCAACTAACACTCTTTTGCTTATCTGGGGTTATTTCTCTCTCTATCATACTCTCTCCTGGCAGGCTCACATGAATATAACATTTTCCCTCAGGGTGCCTAGATTTACCAGACCTAACTGTGCCCATGGATCAAGGGATCAAACTGTGCATTGTTTTACCCAAAAAGCCCTGCAGGAAGATGATTCATCTGTCTATTCTTTTGGAATAAAAAGCTAAGTTTTTTTTTCTTTCCCCAATTCTTTCCCACCAGGATTACAATGCAGGACTGGCAATTTCAATTGAGCATGAACATGATTTTACAGCAGAGAGCGAGATAGAGAGAGCATTGCTTGTATTGTCCAGAGTGAGCGATATCATCTCTCATTAGAGGGTTACTGGTGGCGAGCAGCGATTCCTCGACCGACAGCTGTATGACCTCTCATTTTACAATCCATTTAACCGCCTCAATGCTGTTTATCGCCCTCGTCTTGCTGTTTGCATAGTCGCGCCACTGCAAACATGGGTGTGAGTCCCTTATCTCCCCTCTACACGGAGATCTCAATCATCGCAGTTGAATTAAACTGTTCGCCTGGCGGCAATAAAGAGGCACGGGAAATGCTCTGTTGTTGGAGGTTTTTACAAGGACCTGTCATCCTGAGTAAATTAGAGAGGGTGATTATTCGCTCTCGCTGGCATGCTCTATTAAAAGGCTGAAGTGTGTGGGTGGGATTGCAGGAGGACAGCCGAGCGGCAGAACCCGTTAAGCAGGAATGATGCATGCTGGGAAAGAGACACAAAGTGAAAACATGAAACGCAGCACATAAAAGCCTCTT
>NW_015621016.1:0-1795 GCF_001515605.1 Sinocyclocheilus anshuiensis
GAGGATGAGTAAATGAGAATTGAACTCAAGCTTTCATCTTTAAGTGTTACCTCCTCTTTCCATGAGTCTGAATATCTACATTCAAATAGAAGAGAATTGAGTCATCTAAGTGTGTAATTATACTACAGCAGTCGGGCTATATGTGTGAGAGTCCAAAGTTATTATGCATTTATTCTACTCATCACTGGTTCAAAATATATCATCCACTCACGCCGCAACTGGGCCAAATATTTAATGTGTTTCTTCCTATATGTGTGTGTAGCATTTCTGTCTTTGGCGTTCTAGGCATTTTTGTCACATATAGGCTGTACTGAAGTGAACTAGAAACCTAGACGGCATTTTTAAACATTCAAAGATGCCCAAAAATACCGTTTAGGGAGACTAGGTTTTGAACCACTGCCATATATTCTTGGAGAACAAGGCTTTGCTGCAGCACTCAGATTAGCAGAGGTGTTGCGGTGTCGAACCGTGTGTTGGAGTAAGATCCATGTTTGGGTGTCCTTTATTTATTGATCCATTTGCTTTTGAAATGCACTGCTCTCTGCCTGCTCGGCCTGTTTAAGTGTATTAAAGAGAATAAGTTAGAGAGAGAGAGGTTGGTCTTCAGCCAATGCAGGTCTGTACTACAGAAGTGTCCTACTTTATGCCTGATTTGACAAAAGGTGTCGCATAGGAGTATATTTTTGCAGCCATGTAATTCTGTGCGTGCATATACGCGTGTGTGTGTGTGTGTGTTCAAGACAGAATCTCAATGAGCCGTCTGCCACCTCTGCTGCTGTGTGCCTGTGATTCAGCACTTCTCACAAACCTCCGTCCGCACACATACACATGCTTCCCGCATCCCGGAAAAGACCGTCCCTGGGGACGTCTTCCAAGGACCCCCTCCCTGTTTGATCCGAGGTGCGTAATACGGATCTTGCCAGAACAGTAGACGCAGCACAGAGGCCAGATCCTCACATAAGAAAAAGATAATGAGACAAAGAAGCATACAGTGACCCTTTCATTGTCTAATGCAATGACGTTCGTTTTAAAGTGTTGCATAAGAGAACAAAAAAAAAAAATCACGATAATAGACTGAGAAAGTAGGAAAGATTTTCACACGTTTGTTTTTGGTTGCAGATCCATGCTCAAATAACCGAAAAGTTCAATTGTAGGGCTTGACATTAAGCTTTTATAGGAACTTGTCTTTTCTGTACTAAGACAGATTTAGTTGTCCAATCGGAGATCTATATTTCAGTTTCAGTTTTTGGTGTTTGTCTCGGACAAGTGGATTAGTTTTAAAGTAGTTTTTTGGATTTAGTGTAAGTTAAGTGTTTGAGGCATAATCATAATTACCACAGAAATAGAAAGACTTTCATTCTGACTCTGAAAAGTGATTTGTAAAAGTAACAATGAAAGTAATTATTTTTAAGCCCTTTAATTGAATTCCAGTTACTGTACATGTTACATTGTTACATTAATTTTTCAATAAAATCCTGATCGTTATTTGAGCTTTGAACTATAAAGTTGTCAAAATCGTAGGGGGAACTACTTTTCTAGGTGGATGAACATAATCCTGGCAAATTTTCAAGTCTGAAAAAAGTCTCTAATGCTCACCAAGGCTGCATTTATTTGATTAAAAATTCAGTAAAAATTTTAATTACATGAAATATTATTGCAATTTAAAATAACTGTTTTCTATTTTAATAGATTTTAAAACGTAATTTATTCTTGTCATGCAAAGCTGAATTTTCAGCATCCATTACTTCATCCTTTAGTGTCACATGATCCTTCAGAAATCATTCTAATATGCTGA
>NW_015621017.1:0-1815 GCF_001515605.1 Sinocyclocheilus anshuiensis
AGGAGAAGCACTGATGTAGGTCTGGTGTGCGAATTGGGCCTGGTACTGGCCGTGGTGCAGGGTGGGCGAGGGCAGCATGCGGTGGCCCATGCTAACAGGCACCTGGTGGACGATGCCTGGAGGGTAGCTAGCGTGCTGGACTGCGTGACGGGCCGAACCCTGTGACGCGACCAGGTGGGCCACCGTGCCGGTGGAGCCCAGGGCCGTGGGGGCAGTGTAGGTGTAGAGGTGTGGCTGCCCGGTCAGATGAGGAGCAGCCAAGTGGGGATGAAGGTTAGCTGTGTGGGTGGGGCTGTTGTGGAAGGAGTACTGAGCCTGGGTGGCCATAGTGGGGGTGATGTAGGCCTGCTGCCGCCGGTGACCTCCGTTGCGCTCAACTACCATGTGCTGCTGGGCCTAAATGAGGGGATATCACCATATTACTTTTGTGGATAAATAAATGAACTAAGAACCAGGTTTGAAATGCAGGACTAAAATACCTGGCTGAGATTTAGAGGCTGCTGCTGAAAGGGGTGTGGCCCTGTGCGCTGCTGCCGGTATGACACGCCTCCAGCCACGCCTCCTGCAGAGTGGTTGTTGCCAGACAAGCCCCCATTGTAGGTTTTGAACTTGTAGGTGGAGTTCTGGTGGTTCACCGTGTCTATTGGAATTTATAAAATATATACAAAAATTAGAAATAATGTTGGGAATATTGATTTTGGATGGATGGATAAAAGTTAGAATATTGTTGAAAATATTGATTATATTGTGTTAATGAAATAAAATTGAAAAAATTAAAATAAATTTGGAAATAATTTTGGGAATATTGATTATATTGGGATGGATGATAGAAAGATAAATAAATAAATAAATCCATTCATAAACATTAGAAAATTGTTGAAAATATTGACCATATTGTGTTAAAAAAATAAAATAGCAAAAATAAAAATTTATTTGGAAATAATGTTGGGAATATTGATTATATTGTAAAAACTAAATACAAAAAACAAAATTAGGATAAACAATCATTTATATTGTGTAAAATAAATAAATAATGTGTTAAATAAAATTGGAAAAATTCAAATAAAAACATTTGGAAAAATTGTTGAAAATATTAGAATAATCATTTTAAGACAATATAATTAATATTTTAAACAAATATTCCAAATGTATTTATTATGTGACAAGAAAGGGATCACAGAATGATAAAACAAAAATTAATTAATTAGCACAGCTATGTATGAAACTGTTTGCCTATATCAATATAGTTTAGCAGGGCTTAAACAAACTCTAGTTAACCTGTAGTATATACTGTGATTGACCAATTAGAATCAATTAGTATTCCAGAAATTTGCATAATAATGTTTAAAAAAGTACTGTTTTTGTAAACAGTACTGTTGATCACACTTAAGCTTGCATTGTCATAAAATATCTTCTGACAATTTTTAACAGATCGGACTTGCTTGAATTACTTTTCTTAAGCTGTTTTTATTGCCCATAGATTTTGAAATGCCACATAAATCTATGCTGCATATCAGAGTCAGTGAACTGTCACTTTAAATTGATGCTTGATTCAGGCTCTGCCAGGTGTCCCTTTTTCTCTGTCAGCTTATCAGCCCTTCCCATGTCTCACCAGGCAGGAGTCTGTCACACTCTTCCAGATTCTCGCTGGTCTGGCTCTTCAGTGGAGGGATGATGATGGTGCGGGGGTTCCCATTGCTGTAGTTGTCCAGGACAGCGCCTTTGGAGTCGTAGCCGTTGGGGCCATTAGGCCGGGACTCCACAGCGTAAGGGCTGGTATTGCTGGAGTCAGAGTCAGGGGAGTCATGGACCGTC
>NW_015621018.1:0-1814 GCF_001515605.1 Sinocyclocheilus anshuiensis
ATGTTTCTTGAGCATCAAATCAGCATATCAGAATGATTTCTGAAGCATCATGTGACACAAATTTTTTTAATATATTTCATATATTTTAAATATATTTGATTTTAAAATACATTCAATTAGGCAACATATATTTTAAATTTGAATAATATTTCACAATATTACTGTTTTTACTGTATTTTGGATCACATAAATGCAGTCTTGGTGAGCAAAAGAGACTTCTTTTAAAAACATTAAAAAATCTTACCAACCTCAAACTTTTGAATGATAGTGTACATTGAATTCATTTAACTAGCATATTTATCGCCTGGTTGTGCATGTGCATTGCTAGACCAGCTTGAAAAATACAGCTTTTTGCACGTTTAAACTAAAGAAGCACAATATATATAATGCTGTTTTTGTTGGATTTTATTCTGTATTTAAAATACGATCATCATTTAGATAAACAGTTACATAAATGTTGGTGTTTCTCCATTGAAATCGATAGGAGCTGTACATGCATGGCTGAAAATATGGTCCCTGGATAAACTGACTTGCTTTAAATGGTTAATTCTGGTCTTGTAGCCTCTTTAGTTTAGGAAGCCATCCAAATTGTGTAGTGTTGGGCCAGGACTGGAAAACACTACTTTACAGTGATCACAGAGTGAACAAACAAGTCACTGAGCATCTTAACCTTACATCCTGTGAGTCTCTCAGGACACTATGATTTATTTCCAGGTCCAGCCGATGTGTTAAGGATGTCGTGTCCTGGTGTGGATCGAGTCCCGAATCTCAACAGGAGCCGATTCACAGCGTTGTAAAAAGCGTCACTGAATCTCTCAAACAAGCCTTGCGCCCGCTGACCCGTGACTGCTTTCATTCTCTGCGTCTCTCTCGAAGTGCTAAAAACCTCTGTGCCATGTTTGAAGGAGAGAGATGAAAGTGTGGTTTGGTTTCTTGGGCGTAGGGAGCAACTGTGTGTGTGTGTGCATGAGATGTTTGATGATGTCTATGAAGATAAGATGGTTGCAGTATGTGCTGTGTGTGTGAGATATCAAAGTTTGAGAGGTGAGTGTGAGTGACTGTGGATTTGATAAGGTTTATGGGTTTCTGTCAGTCCATATCTGTCGGCTTTAATAAATGCATGTGTGAGTGAGTAAACAAAGCCCGAAGCCATTCGCTTGAGTCACCTCTGAGCAAGAGAGGTCCGGTGAGTTGGCATGAGCCTTGGCCCTCTGAGTTAGACAACTCACCTCATTTCGGCGATATAAATCACCATCCAGAACTGCTCAGACTCAACAGAGCTTCTGTAAAACACCTGCAAAAAGAAAAAAAAAGTGAATTCCAGTCGAATGCATGTAAACCACACCTTATGATGCTGATAAAGAGACACAGATGCCAACAAACTGTTTTCCTGTCTTGTTTGTGAGTGATTCTCGGATTTTTGAATGTTGAACTTTCTGAAGTTTACAGAAAAGATTAGAATGCTCGTGTTTGTTGGAATTGCCGGGTTTGGTTCCGGAGCGCCGCTCACTTGCTTGTTTTCCGCCTCGTTAGTCTGAAACAAGGAAACGTGCAGCATTGTTTGCAACAACAATGATGCCGAAAATACTTTTTCTCCTCTTGGGGACCCAGTGAAATCAAAATTGGAGTTTTGTGGCTTTTAGAGTGTTTGTTAGCTTTTAGACTAGTGTACACTATTAAAAATAATGGTTTCTAAAGGGAGTTTTCACAGCGGTGTCATAGAAGAAAATGTCAGTGAACAGTTCTTAAAGGAATAGTTCACACAGAATTTAAAATTTGCTGAACATTTACTCACCCTCAGGCCATCCAAGATG
>NW_015621019.1:0-1816 GCF_001515605.1 Sinocyclocheilus anshuiensis
AGCTGAGTGAAGGGAAGGATGGGTGAGGGGAAGGAAGGGGATGAGAAGGAAATAATGCATAGGTAAAAGAGATGTTTTCCCGCAGAAGATCAAAGTTTCTGAGGTTATGTAAACCTTACAGTACAGATGCTCAAAAAGTGTACTTAAGTACACTACTCAAGAAATTATACTTCGTTACTGTCCACCTCTGCACTTATTTAATAAGTTTAGTCTGTGTGTGAACACTGTGTGCAAATCCGTGAATGAATGTTCCGAAGTGAAGTAAACTTTAACAAATTTCTCGTGCTCAGGGAGTAGGCCGCAATGAACACTGTAATGGGACCCTGTCAATCAGAACACATCATGCATGGAGCTCTCTTCTAATGAGCTGATTATCTGAATCAGGTGTGTTAAGTAAGAGAGACATGCAAAATAATCAGAGCAGTGATTTCTAATGTAAGTGTTTAAGTTTAGTGTCTAAACAGAAATTGAATTTTAACAAGAAACCCATCTTGAGAAATATTCATTCTCTATAATGTTTATGTATCAGAGTAAACCACATATGAGTGCATGAACTCGTTTTGCTAATATCATCTTATTACAGTCTCGACAAAGACATGTGGAGAAGAACTACTAGAGGGAACGTCCTGCACCATCAAACTGCCAACAAAAAACCTTGATACATCTGATGAGACCGTATGGACCCATATCTCTAGTGGTGCCTTCGAGGTCTAACAATGGAAGAAGATGGATCATTAACATTTGAAAGCGTTAGTCTGAAGAACACCGGCAAATATAGATACACTGTTTTTAATGCTGAAGGTACACAGATTGATGCTGGAGAAAAGGAAATTAACGTTTATGGTAAGAGGACAAATATTCATACCACCATAATTACAAAATAAGAGTGTATATTTCTACAGCAGTTACAGTAGTAGGAAATAACCACCATGTTTCTTTCACAGCAAAGGCTCCTAAACCTACTGTGATGTTTGACTATGATGATAGTTACGTTACTCTCACCTGTGACATTGGAAACCATACGGATCTGACTGTATCCTGGTATAAAGAAGGCAAAATCATCCAGAATGAAAAAAAAACTAAAACTGCTCTTGACATCTGCTCAAGTACAGGAGGAAAGAACGTACTCATGCAGTGTAAGCAATCCTGTCAGCAATGAGCAAAGTGACAGCGTTCAAGTTTCACGTAAGTCGTTCTTATTTCATGCACTTCTCACTCGCCGCCAGACCCCTGCTCTCTCACACACCCACTCCTGTCAGGAGCTTTGTGAAGAGCAGCGATTAAGGGACGGGGTGATGATGATAATTAGCAGGAGGCAGCCAATCCGTCACATCAGCAACACATTAACTGTGCAGAACAGTATTAAACTGTGCACTAACTAACTGATGTATAAGATATCTCAGAACATGGAACATATTGCACATTGCAAGTCAAAAAGTTTGTTAAAACTTACACTTGTTAAAACTTAAACTTACACTGACTGTTTAAACAAAAAGAAAAAAAAAAAAAAGAAAAAGCAAGAAAAATATTGAGCTTGTTGAGATAACTCAAAAATTGTAACTTAATACAATCGCACATTTTCATTTGCATAATCTTAAAATATTAAGGCAGCACAAAGACGTTTAACATCAATTTATTATTTTTTCACATTGTATTTTATTCCACATCAAAGTCATCAAAACTATGGAATAACACAAATGGAAGGGAAAAAAGGCATATTAACTTGAAAAGAAGGAGAAAGTGCTTTCTTTTTGTTGATCTTACTCCACAAAAACCCAGTGGAAAAGATTATTTTGAATTCTTTAGGTTTGTTTTC
>NW_015621020.1:0-1817 GCF_001515605.1 Sinocyclocheilus anshuiensis
CAGGGTTAGTACCTAGTTATTGTAATTACTATAATAAGTACATAGCATGTACATGAGGAACAGGACTGTAAAATAACCCAGGGTCAACAAAGATGTTGACCCAGGAACATGTCGCACTTTGTAAAATTAGGTTCTGCTGCTAGATATACAGTCTATATTATACCATAGTATTCAGTACACAGTAAGTAGTGTAATATATTCTATGTAGTGCACTATATAGTATCCACTTTATTATTTACTGTATTGTGTAGTGTATACTGAGTGTAGTATATGCTATATAATGTACTATACAGTCTAATTTATACCGTAGAGTTGAGTACACAGTAAGCAGTATACATACATTAAGTATACATTGTGTATTCTTAACAGTATAGTATATTTATATAATGTACTAAACAGTGTAGATAACACTGCAGTATTTAGTACATAGTATGTGGTGTAGTATATACTATGAAGTGCACTATATAGTATGCAGTTGTTTATTATTTAATACATTGTATAGTGTGTACTTAACAGTGTAGTATATTCTATATAATGTAGTACACAATCTAGATTGTACTGTAGTAGTCAGTAATTACAGTAATAAGTAGTATAGTATATTCAATGTAGTACACTATATCGTATGCAATTGTTTATTATTATATTGTAGTATACTATATTGTGTAGTATATTCTAATTTACAATTCTACAGCAATATGTAGTATACAATCTAAGCATACAATCTAGATTATACTGTAGTATTAAGTACATAGTATATTTTGTAGTATGTTCAGTGTAGTGCTTTACCTAGTATGCAATTTTTAATTTAGCATATTGTGTACAGTATTATACATAGAGTAGCATATTCTGAATAGCTTAGATTATGTTGAAGTGTTCAGAATATTGTAGTATAGTAAAGTAGTAGTCTGTGTCGTTCATAATGTGGCATTTAGTATATTACGTAAGGTAAAATACATAATCTAGTACCTAGGTTGTAGTGTAGTGTATTCATTATTAGGTACTGTCTGCTTTATAAAGAAGCATTTAGTATATGGTTTATTGTGTAATATATAAAACAAAGGGTAGTTTATTCTATATAGTGTACTATATGGTATACAGTCTAGAATATTCAGTATACTGTGGTAGTGCGCTATATAGTGTTCTAGTTTATACTGAAGTATTTAGGCTATTCTGGAGTGTAATATATAATCAAGTAGTGTATACTACCATATATATTGTTCTGAAATTATCCTGTCTAGTGCACACTGAAGAATTGCGTATATTGGTCTATTGTATTTAGTGTAGTACATGGTGTACATGGTGAAGTATTCATTATATTCTTTAGTGTAATACATAGTACGAGTAGAATATTCTATACAGAGTACTTCACAGAAACAAAAACATACCAAAAAGCCTTATGCTATTACTATGTTTGTTTGGGTTTTTTGGAAATATACAATGGCAATACCATGTTATTTTTAGCAACATGTAAACCTCATGAGAACCTGTTTTGTGTAATCATTCGGGACTCCTTCTAATATAAACATGGTATGGCATCACCAAGGTAATTTTTGTAGGAGTATATTGTTTGCGCTATAGCATTTAGTATATTATAGTGTAGTTATAGAATATAGTTTAGTACATACGTACTGTAGTGCGTACTTCAGTATGTACTGCTGTGTGTATAATACGAGTGAACAGAGATAATGACCCTGCGATGTGCATCCTCAGTGAGCAGTGACGCTGGATTCTAAAAATATCTCATTAAAATGCACCCGGGTGTCAAGGAGATTAATTCCTTATGCATGCTTAAACAGCATCCTCATGCTTCTAACGAG
>NW_015621021.1:0-1815 GCF_001515605.1 Sinocyclocheilus anshuiensis
CCAGTTGCCTCTCTGTATGCTGGTGACCAGACCTTCGCTCGAGTACGTTACTCGCACCTGATTGTATTTACTGGGAGACCAGAGCACAGGCCTGCCTTTGTCATCGTACTGAACCCGCAGGGTAAACTTGCGATGGTCATCATATATCTTCCCGACCCGACTCTCTTGACTATAATCTATAGACAAAACGTTCCTGTTGTGAGCCTAAGCGAGAGAAGGGGATGAGAAAGAAGGCAAATCTTATGATCTTATAACGGAGTACACAGAAACATGTGTGCAATAAAACTGGCAATAAAAGAAGAAAATGTCTTTCTCAGGGGCACAGAGGGAGACAGGGTTGCTGTTAGAGCCAACGTTATTCAGCAGATACATCAATGAATTGACAACGAGTCTGGAACAGTTTGAAGCTCCTGGTTTCACTCTGTGATTCTGAGATCAAATTCCAGCTCTATGCAGATGAATCGCTTCGGCCGTCTCCCACTGAAAGAGTCTGGACCTTCAAGAAGATTTTGCTCCCATAAAAAGATAATGTCCTGTAGAGATGCTTGTAAGAATTTGGCTGAATATATTAGAATCAGTAATTGAGCCGGCTGCCCTTTACGGCAGCGAGGTGTGGCGTCCACTAACAAATTAGAAATTAGGCAAATGGGAAAAACATCCAACTGAGACCTTGCATGCAATATTCGGTAAAATATATCTTAAAAGTAAATGGGAACACCGCAAGTTACACATGCTGGGTGGAATTAGGCCAATAACATGAATTCAGTGATCCCCATACCATTATAAAACTCTGCAACGAGAAGAGTTGAGTAAAGAAAACAGAACCCTCGCTGAGCTGGTCCTGAGCTTTACAATTAATTGTACTAACATACACATGCCATCCTGTGACCAGAGTAATTCTGTGAGCCCAATTAGAATAAACCAAATTACAAACACAAGGAAAGCATGGTTATATCACATTTGGAAACCCAAACAAAAGTAAAATGTAATGCTGTCTGGCCCTAAAAATACTGCACTATGGCAGACTTTTTGTGCTGCCTTCAATCCAACTTCTTGAAGTTGGACTTCCAACTTGGAATAATCCATATCTGACTTTGAAAGAAATAAAGCACTGTCCACTGTGTCAGAAATATATTATATATATATATATACATATTATAAAACACCTCAGGTCAGGTTCAAGGAGCACTGTGTACCGGCTGCACATTGTGTCTTTGCCTGTCACTATATGAGGGAAAGTGAGAAAATGGCATTGTCTCCTTTTGTCTTTCTTTTACATAATCTACTTAAAGATTTTTTTGTTACTTTTTAGATGCTTTTAGTTTTTCTAATTTATTATTATTAGTGCTATTAGCCTCAATAACTGATACAACCACTGTAACGGTTTCACTCTAATTTAAAACAATTAAATATATACTGTACAATCTTACAGTAAAGACCTCTATTTGAAATGAATGCTGCTTTTCTAAAGGTTCTATTCATCAAAGAATCCTGAAAACACAAAAAGTGATGAAGTGATTATGGTTTCCACAAAGTGATGATAGTAATAATAAATGTTTCTTGAGCACCAAATCAGCATGTCTGAATGTTTTCTGAAGGATCAGGTGACAATGAAGACTGGAATAATGATGCTGAAAAACTTCTCTAAGGAATAAATGATATTTTAAAATAAATTCAAATAGAAAACAGTTATTTTAAATCGTAATATTTAATGATATGTTTTTTAAAGACTAAAAACATAAAAATAACTCCGGCACACTCGCGATGGCACCGACACTGATGGCTGCCTCCATGGCGTGCTCCGCAGTTGTTTTT
>NW_015621022.1:0-1820 GCF_001515605.1 Sinocyclocheilus anshuiensis
AATTTCAGATGGCACTTAGAGGCTTTTGCATCTGAACTCTTCAATATTACAGTTATTACTGTTTTAAAATATTTTTAGGTCAATTCCTCTGTCAATAGCTACAAAACACTGCCACATTACTTATGTCTCAGAATAAGTGTAACTCTCTAAACCACAAGCAATAGTCTTTGCTTTTAAATAATAGTTTTACCTTCCTCTCTTAAACTTGTTTCAATAAAAGTTAGAAGCTTTCAGAATGGCCTATTACTAAAAATAACCGAAGGGCAGCTACAGTTTTATGCATTTATAAGAATTGTTTATCTACAATGAGGTAGTGGTATTGTTTTTCGTTAATTACATTTCTTTGTTTAATGCCCATGGAGTGGTGTTGACTTATGTCAAGATATGAAAATGTTGAGTAATTCAAACAAAATTAGTTAGACATTTCCTATGCCACAGTGTCAAATTACTAAATGCATCACCACAACACTGTTTTTTGCCGCCTTCTTCCTGGATTAATTTAGAGAATCAGACATAATCTCCTGAGTTTAATTAGAATTCAAACATGACCATGATTGTGTTGATACAACAAAACGCTGCACTGCACAGTGGTCTTCTAAGGTCTACATGGGAAGTGTATAAGGAAGATAAGATGCATTTGAGCCATCTGGTTAAGTTTCACAAATATGTCATTATACTGTCTTATCAGGATTAGACTCTCCTATTGCCCTTAAAATACAAAACAGTAAGAACATACAGAAAATAAAGAGGCTTTTTATATTAGGCAACAGAAATATAAAAGAAACCAATTAAGTATATTAATAATATAATTCGTCATTAAACTATAAACTGTTTATGGTTCCCAAAGAGGCATAGGGCATTAATATAGAACTCCAGCCACAGTTGAGCGTATACTGGCTAATTTGTTTTATAATATTTTTTTGTTTGTCTTGGTAATACATTTGAAAACAATTAGTGATCTTACAAGAGCTATCTTCTGTCCTCAGGAAAAGGCACCTATACTGTCTATGATGGTACACCTCCATCAGTAACTGAATACCTTTACAGAGTAGGTGCTCAGTGGTGAGAATGAAGGTGGCAGAAAGTGAAACCTCAAAGAAACTCCATCCGTCCACTACTCACACAAGGTAATTGACTAAAGTCATTGTTGCAATGCTAATTTGCATAAATGCAGTATTACACATGCTAACAGTATGTAGCTACACATGATACACGCATAATGCTCTGGTTCAGGTATGCATCATACACTGCAACATTAGAGGTTACCCAAATCTGTTACCCCTCTGTATTTCACACACTATGGCTGCAATGTCACCCAAATTAATTCTGATTTTGTTCAATCTGGTGATATCTAAACTTTATTCGATACCCCAAAAGCATTTTCTGATGTGAACAGCTGAACACATAGCCTACCCAATCACCCAATCTTGCAGGGCATGCATTAAAATTTACTGATATCTGTTACCCCTATTTCAGACACTATGGCTTTAATGTTACCCAAATTCACTCTAATGATGTCTAATCACATATTTCATATGCCAAAAAGCATTTTGGTCTGATGTGAACAGCTGCAAAAAAAAGAAAAGTTACCTAAATGAATTATCTCCTTCTAATTCACACAAAATGGTTTTAATGTTTCCCAAAAACAATCTAATGTCTAAACGTCATTTTGCCGTTTTTGGTTGTTTTTCTACCGTTTTCATTCAATGCAATTTGTTTTCCTATTTAAGGTGTGTTTCTAATGGTTTACCAAGAATTCACTTTCAGTCTAACTTGAAGTGAAAATGGAATTATTGTATATCCACTAAAACAGACACACA
>NW_015621023.1:0-1816 GCF_001515605.1 Sinocyclocheilus anshuiensis
AGTCCTTGAATCTGGTGTTCATGAAAGAGTGGGAACCCTGTACAAATAGCACAGACCACAAAGGGGACCCCAACAATGCTCACGAAAATGAACCATGGTTTTATTATAGTAAAAGTAGTAACCATGTATTGATTATCATTTGTATAACCACAGTTGGACAAATACCATGGTTAAACTAGGTTAGTGTGGTTAATTTACCATGGTTAACTATAGTAACCATTTTTATTTGTATTTATTTTTTATAAAATAATAAAAAAATATATAATATATAGTTTATTTATGTTTATTTATTTTAATAGTAAAACCATGGTTAATTTTTTAAGTTGTAAAAGTATCCAGCTTAAATAACGTTTCACAGTTACAGTAATTGTGTAGTATTTCGTCAGCATATTTAGGCTAATAATATCCAAAAATAAAGCTAAGGAATTATATCATCAGAATGTTAAAATAAACAAAAATCTCACCTTTCAGAGTATACATTGATAAGCATATACCAGCCAGGTTCATCACTTGTTGCGGTTTCCTTAAACATTTCCGGTGGTCTGTGCCTATTTGCAGCGCGTTTGGATTTGTTTGTGTTGTGAGTATTTGCAGCACGTGATATTAAACAGATGAAGATGTGTTTGTAATTTGCAGGTGTTTTTTTCTATTTGCATGCGTTTTTTCATTTGCAGCATGTTGAGCTCTCTCGGCCACCGTACTATATATATAGCGTAGCACGATTATCAAATCAAATGCTGCAATTTCTTTAAAAAATAAGTATAGTATGGTCTGTAGGGATGGGTGATAAAATGATAACACTATCTCAATATAATTTTCCTTGATAAAATAATAACAAAAGTTAGATGAATGTTTGATATAACGTTTTTGCACTATGCAAATTAGTGATGCTCTGAAATTTTGGCAACTGAATTTTCAGCCGAAACAGCAAATTTCTGTTTCAGTCAAAATCGTTTTGAGGGCCAAAATCACTGACTGAAACAGTTATGTTGAATTAATGTTTGTCTGATGGCTTGTTTTGACTGTCAGTGACTATTTCGTGCACACAAAGTGGATAAACTACAATAGGTAAACATGTCAGCTGTGTGGATGCTAATGCTGGATTAACAGTCGATTTCTCATTTTTAAGCAATACTGATATTGATTCTTAAATCTGAACATCAGTCTTTTAGTCTGTGCTGTTTTCTGTTGCATAAACCTCACTAAGCATTATTTGTAGCACCTGCCATCCAGTCATCGCAATGAGCTTTGTGCTTTGTTACTTTTAATATTAAAAACAAAGTACCAGCTTTCTGTCAATTTTATCATGGAATACAAACAATAAATGTGGTTTTGACGCTCTTTAATGTGAAGTGACAGATGGCACGTGAAACGATCATCTCTTCCTTTTTAATACTAGTTACAGAAGCAAATAAATGTTGACTGGACATCAGAAGCTGTTGAAAGAAACAGAACGACTTGTGAAATGTTTTTGTCTCATGTAATCGCTCAATCAGTGGAAAGATGTCAAACAATACAAAAGACATTGTAAGCAATGTCACATAACATTACATTTACCTCAGGAAAGCCAATGTCCATAAACTCAATAGTCAGCTATAAAAAATAACTCTAGAGAGGAGCATGTTGATAAATATATTCACTATATTACATATTCATTACATTTTTTCTTAACATGTTGTCTTCATTATTTAATGTTTGAATAAATCTGTCATGAAGACAAAATTTAATTACAGCCACTGATTAAATGTTTATATTTCTACAATGATGTGGAGTATAAACAATTATATCATTAAAAAGTTGATATAGAAACTGAGAA
>NW_015621024.1:0-1822 GCF_001515605.1 Sinocyclocheilus anshuiensis
AAGGTATAGACCTGTTCTATAGGAAAGGTAACCTTAAATTACTTCTGTAGTTAACTGGCGCTATATAGAAAATAAAATCAAATTAACTTGACCTTCAAGGGGCGGGGCACCCCCCCAGTATCATGGCAGGGGAAACACTGAAGCCATCTTAAAAGGTAGCAGTGGCAGCATGCCTGTAGTGACTTGAAATGCTGCCTAGGTAGGCAGCGTAATAAGTTTTGTAATGTATCGTTAAGCCATGCTGCTCTTTTCATCCATGATAATGAAAAATGATAATTAGGGGTGTAAATATTAAGTTATGTGCTTGTTTTACACATTATTAACTCACAAATGCAGCCAAAATATAACATGAACATTTAATTGAAGTCTTTAAAATTGCAAATCATGTGTCCCAATTGGGACATCCACAACAACAACAACAAAAAGTGTTTGTTTTTTAAATGTAGGAATATAAATAATGAATTTTACACATTAAGAAGGAAGCTTAGCTTTATCTGGTTTGTTTTCCGCAGGTGTTCAGTGCTAAAAGAGGCTGTGCAAGTTTTCGATGACCCACATATTACTGAGGGCAACCCAGATCTTAAAGCACAGATTAGTTGGGAGCTTCTGCCCTTCCTGGTGTTGACCAATGCTGCGCCCAAGTGTGTGGAGCTGCAGATGGCATCTTGTGTTGCTGAATCCACTTTGCTGTCCCAGCATCCCCTTACTCAAGGTTGGGCCAAAGGTAAACACTGCTGCTGTTTTACAGTGAAATCTGTTTTACAGTAGAAGGATTTGTTTTAAATAATGCCTAATGTATCATATTGGATATGCAGATTTCTAAGGCCTCTAAATTATCAACATAATCAAAACTTTGCTAAAAAAAATCTGTTGTACACAATTTTGCATGCCTTCTGTCATTTGATATGTAGTTTATATATTTTTTCTTTTACCTAGTAAAAGGCCTTTTAGTCCACCTCAGGTCGTGGTACATGTGTCTTTTGTCAAATAAAAGTACTCATTAGAATAACTTTTAAAATGATAGTAATATTTCAAGATTAACACTCTTTGGACTGAAGCAACTTAGGTTTGCTTAATTATCAATTTCCTACTTATTTCTGAGTATAAAAAAAATGTTCTGCGGGAATTGATTTTATCAATTGCTATTTGATTGGATAATTAGGCTTTGATATTACTGGTTAATATTAATTACACTGCCCATAGTGGCTTGAAATAGTCAGAGAAATAGAACATTATCTGATGATAATTTGATTAAATCAGTACTGATAGATTCCCTGTTGTCTTGATTAATTTTCTTTATTTATAGTGCTGAAGGATGTTCTGGTCAAAACCTCTCCATCAGATGTGCTCGGTGTGGTCAACCAAATGCTCACAACAACTCTGATCAAGAACTTGGCCAACATGGATCATGCAACCAAACGCAGCACTGTAAGTGTCAAACTTCCTGTCCAAGCAAAGGAATGTTGACCTAAAAATGAAAATTACTCGCCCTCACATCATTCTAACCCTGTATGCATTTGTTTCTTTGAATGTTTATTTTGTCCATACAGTGAACAATTTAATGTTGCATTCTTAAAAACACCTTCCGCATAAATTCATGTTTGAACCAACTTATTAATACAAACCAACATTGTCTTTGCAAAGTTCAAACTGTGTTGTCTCATGTGTCAATCTTGCAGCTGCAGAATGTGTGTGATATCCTGAGCCGTCAGGGCAGCAGTGTGCAGGAGAGAGCAGCATTTGTGGTGCTCAGTAATGCACTGCTACAGAGTCTGCCGTCCATGACGGAGAGTCAACACCTCCACACAGCACAGAGTGTGTA
>NW_015621025.1:0-1782 GCF_001515605.1 Sinocyclocheilus anshuiensis
AGGAAAAATTGAAATCGCATCATATGACCCCTTTAACTATTAATATTTTTATTTCCTGTAAAATATAAATTAAAAAAATTTAAATATACAATTTTTCCAATACGAATTAAATGCATGTATGCATTTACAAAATGTAATTTACCAAAAATATCAATTGTGTATTGATTTCAGGTACTACTGGAAAGGAGAGATACGGGATACCTCAGAAATACTGCTGGTCTGTTATTTAAACTTCAGGTTTCCTATTCAAATCAAATATTCTTATTTTTAAATATGCTAATAATGCTTTAATGAGAAATTGTCTATATCATTTATTGTATACAGCATCTGTAGTAATTTGCATCTATTATTATGGTTATGCTATTAAAACAATTTTTATGCATTCTGAATTAATGATTTCTTTAACAGCTTGTGAGGACAAGAACGTCTCTGGTGCAGAGACTTGTGACTTATATAAAGTAAGTACATTTCTTATCACAATTGCTTAAACTTCTACAAATTCACCCAACATGCACAGTCATGATTAACAGTCATACACATGAATGCTTAAATGTTTGATTATTTCAGTTCATTATAGACAATATATAGTGTGTGTAGTGTTATTCACAGTATATAGTGATGTATCACTAATCCAGGGTTCAAAATCAAATCGGCTGTTATATGAAACAACTTGAGTGACTGTTGTATGAGACTTTCTCGATTGGTATAACAATTTCCATGACAACAAATCATCTCAGCCTGAAGAAAATTGTGTGGATCTAACAAAATGCTCCCTTTGTGGTACCTGTAAGAAGGTCAGAAGACATGTACCACTTACCTCACATACTGAGTGACACTTTTACTTTCTTTTACTTCCTGGATTGTTGCAGGAAATGTGCCATCATGAGAACAACAGCTACCTTGTTATCAATAAGCGGCAAATTAGAAGTTTAATTAGGGAAAACTCTAGTTAATAGTGAAAATGTGTTCCCTAATCTAAAGTGTTACCGATGATACATTTGTTTGTTTGTTTTTTTAATGTATGTCTGACTTAATCAAATTATGGAAAACATTTGTCCAGAGCTTTCAAAAAGCCTAAAAAGATTGAATGCTCAGTGGAACCCCCGGTGCATGTGAACACGAAGCTTTTAAGACTCAAGCTGTGGTATAGAAGCTGGCTCCTTATAATGAAGATTCAATTTACACACCTAGAAGATGTGAAGAAAGGAAGCAGTTTCTGAATACCTTTTCTGAATGAAAAGTTTAAATGAAAAGTTTAAATTAATGACCAGTTTAAATTAACTTTCTGAGTTTCACCATCATTGTACACAATCATACAAAAGTTTGGGGTTGGTAAGATTTTCTGATGTTTTTATAAACAAGTCTCTTATGCTCACCCTGGCTGCAGTTATTTGAACAAAAACACAGTAAAAAGAGGAATATTGTGAAATATTATAACAATTTAAAATACCTGTTTTCTGTTTTAATGTATTGTAAGATGTAATTTCTTCCTGTGATGGCAAAGCTTAATTTTCAGCAGGCATCCAGTGTCACATGATCCTTCAGAAATCATTCTAATTGCTTTTAATTGATTTGGTGCTCAAGAGACATTTATTATTATCCATGTTGAAAGCAGTTGTGATGCTTAATATTTTTGTGGAAACATGTAATACTTTTTTCGGGATATACAGAGAATAGAAGGTTGAAAAGAACAGTGTTTATTTCAAAAAAAAATTTTTGCTAAATAAATGTATTATTATTATTTTTTTTTTTTAAATCTTACTGACCCCAAACTTTTGAATG
>NW_015621026.1:0-1755 GCF_001515605.1 Sinocyclocheilus anshuiensis
TAATAACATTATATATATATATATATATATATATATATATATATGGTGGTTGAAGAAAACAATTAAGTGGGGAAATATGTCTGTTCTGTTACGTACTGTTAGAAGCTGCTTGCAGGCAGAGAGCCCATACAAGAGCCTAAAAAAATACAGACGTACTGGACATGTAAAAGGAACTAATATGTGCACAATTAACAATAAGTATCTTTAAGGTGCTAATATGTATATTTTAAGGATAAATAAGGCACAAAGCTTTTAAAAGGGCACTGTCCCATTGACAATTTTTTGACTATTTTTTTTTCTGAGAATGTATGAGACAATGAGGCCACCTCTTAAACAATTACAAGACAGGCCAGCACAGCCGAGTTAAGCACAGGATGGTATAGCACAGCACAGCACAGCACAGCACAATATAATTCATACAGAAAGTGCAACACAGCTCAAAACAATCCAGGACATCATAAAACTGCAGAGCACATGGGGTGAACAATAAATGCAATGCAATAAAACACAAGTTTTTGGACATGCCAATACATTAACTAAATATTATGCCTTGATATAATATTATCCTGCTTATTATACAGTTGAGGAAGTTTGATTTCTTCCATATAAGGGTATAAGACATGACTTCTTTTTTTTAATAAAATAAATGTTTAAATAATGAAGACCAATGAAGAATGCAGAAAAAATAACGCCTACCATCACATCTCATTTGATAGCAGTTCATAAAGAGCTGAATTCAATTTGATTCTTTGCACTCTCAGAAAAAAAAAGGTACAAAGCTGTCGCTGGGGTGGTACCTATTCAAAAGGTACACTTTTGTACCTAAAGGGTACATATCAGTACCCAAAAGGTACATATTAGTACCCTGTGAAATGGTACCGCCCCAATGACAGCTTTTGCACAGTTTTTTTTTTCTGAGGGTGTCCTTCAGAGACACTGCAAAGTGAGAATCATCAACGAAGGACTAAATCGACTCCACAGGACAGCTTGATTTCCAAACGACTACATATCTCAGCTATGGAGATTCTGATTTGGCCCAGTGGCTCACATCTTTTGGTTCTATTTACCAAAAGAGTTGATATTTGTTCACAGTCTCGCAATTTTTGAATCTGAACTGAACTAAACTGAGCTGAATAATGACACTATTGCCTTCTATAGAGCTGCTTTATACTAATTGATTAATTTGGCAATATTAACACTGTTATTTTCCTGTTTACTGTGAAGCTGCTTTGAAATAATCTGTATTGTATAAAGTGCTACATAAATAGATGTGATTTGACTTTTTTCTGTAGGTTACATAAATGCACAGGTGGTGACCAGTTAGTGCTTTTTGCTATTGTAACTCAACAGATTAATTCAACTCAACAGATTCAATTAAAAACGTGTAATATATGACCGAAACAAAGTTAAAATACAGATTAAAAAAAAAAAGAATTTTTTGAAAAAGTAAGTGAAGACGAGATCAAATTTAGTTTAGTATTAATTTCAAACCTGTCACGAATTTTGTTAATAAATCAAAAGCTTTAGTAAATGTCTATTGTCATGGTATCTTGTCATTCATGTTATCAATCATAGGGAATTATCCTTTAAATTGGAATGTTTATCAAAGATTATAAATGTTTATAGAAGTTTATAAAAGATCTTACATCATTTTCTTTTGAATGAATTAGTCTGATAGAACTGAATTAGAATCACAGTCATATTTGAACCATGGCATCTCTTATTTTATACATTAAATCCTATCAAACTTGGGGG
>NW_015621027.1:0-1823 GCF_001515605.1 Sinocyclocheilus anshuiensis
TCCAAGCGGCTCGTGTTTAGCACGGAGAGCTTTGCGCGCGACTCACTTCCAGTAATTTCTACGAGCAACGAAACCAAAGGCAGCAGTCGAGAGGCTTCCAGAAGCGAGAGTTGGCTCGTGGCGGACACATTGTGTCAGAACCCACGGCTCAATTCATTTTCAGCAGAATATCTTTTATAAATCAATATGGCGAAGTGGGGAGAAGGAGACCCTCGCTGGATCGTGGAGGAGAGAGCGGATGCTACAAACGTCAATAACTGGCACTGGTGAGAGTCAGCCGGCACATTCACGCTCTCACTCAAGCTAACATGCTAAAGCACACTCGCCACTGACCCGAGCTGTCCTCTTTCAATCAGCTGTCTCATGAAGACTCTCGACCGGAGAAAATATAACTAGGACAACGGAACAGCTCGCTGCGACCGAGATGGCTCAAGTTGTTGTTTTGGTGGTTAGGCTATTTTATCTATAAAGTAAAATGCTGATGTCTGGCTAGTGGTCCAGTGAAGTTTATTCATGCCATGCTTTCACCGCATCTTTCATGCGACTGTTTCTATCACTTGACGAAAATCTTGTTTTTGTTCGTTTATTACTCGAGTTGTCAGCGGTCTTTGTCGTCGGACAGTTCACATCGTCTCCGCTTCAGCGGCATGCACGTTGAATACTACTGAGGAAGAGATCATCTGTTTTCTTTGAGCAAGTTACATGTTGAAGTGTGATAAATGCGAGGTTAATTAGGTTAACGCGGATTTTGAAGGTAATTGTATCAGGTGAATGTGAAGGAACAACAGAAGCTGAAGCATTTCAACCATTATATGTGTTTGGCAGCATCTCCATCCATGAGTTAAATGGGCTTTTAGAGGCGTCAACAAATACTATAGAATCTAGTTTCAACCTTGACCTCATCAAGGAAGATCATTCAGCAAGACAGTCACATAAAACCATGGTTTGGCAAGAGCAATTTTTAGGGTTTCAGTCGTGTAAAACCTTTTATCATGAACAAGGTATTGCTCATTTAAACAGTTTCACCATTGAACTGCATTCAAATCTCAGGACATTTGTTTTCTTGAAGACATTTGTATACTAATTATTGAAGCTTAATAATTTAGTCTATTCATTCTAAGGACCGATACCTGACAAATGGAAATCCACATCAGCTATCTGTATAGATTTAATTATTTATTGGTTATACAGTTGACATTGTTGCGTCGTCACAAAAGTTGATCATTTACATGTCTTTTTAAGTCTTGAGAATTTAAACATTCAAGCGATTTTAAACCATTCAGGCGTGAGAAACGGCAATAAAGGTTTCTGTTTGGTACACATGCACTATTTTCTTTGTTCTATTTTTTACATTATTTTTCCTATTGCTTGTAATATGTTTATTTGTTATTATTTTATTACTGATTGTTGTTTATCTTTGCATTTTATAGTAGTTAGACTTAATAGTTTTGCTGTGATATCGAAATTGGAATAGTTCTGAAAAGTCATGGGTATCTAAAGTTTTGGTGTCGTAACAATCTTATTTAGTAGAACAGAAGGTTACATAGGTCAAAAATATGTATGTACTTATTTATTTTTGTAGCAGGGTCAATGACAATTTTGGTAGGGCAAGTACAAATCTGAACCACTGGGCCAGAAGAAAAATCCTTAGTGTTGAACTCTGCTAAATAAGGGAGTAATATCAATGCATATGCCTTGTATTACTAGGACCGAGAGGGACGCCACAAACTGGTCATCAGAGAAGCTGAAGGAGCTGCTCATGGGGTTGTGGGTGGAGGGTGAAGAAGGCAAGTGTGAGATCACAGAGGTCAGCAAGGTGGAGG
>NW_015621028.1:0-1824 GCF_001515605.1 Sinocyclocheilus anshuiensis
GCCTCATGGGTCTTCCTCCACACACTCTACGGGGGGGGGGCTGAAGGACCTCTCAGCTAATTGTCTCCTGCTGAGGGGAAGTAGCCATCAGAAAAGCCATAATGTGCTTATTTGCTTGTGACATAATGTTATCTCAACATAGCAACCATCGAATGTGGCACCCATGGAGGAAAAAAAACGCAGCTGTCTTCCGGCTGCTGGAGGAAATAAATCGGGAAAATATATATTGGCTTAATAAAGCAGATTGAATCTGAGGTGGTTTTGCTCTCTGATCAATGTGTCCTTTGAAGATTCAAGCTTTTTAAGTAGCCGATTAATAATCTATATAAAAAGTGTCGGCGAGGAGCGGATTAAGTGGCGAGAACTACGATCCGCAACAAGAGTTTTTCTTTCCCTTTCTCTCACTTTTTTTTAATTGATCAATTAACGGCATGTAAAACCAAGCTGGCGCTACAACGTAAACATGTTTGAGCTAGACGAGGCTTTGTAGAGAATATCTGGTGCTCCGCTTCACACAAGCTAATTAAACTTGTAAATCTCAGTGTGTTGCAGGCTGATTTTCCTACAAGAGTAAAAAACACAGGCAATAAAAGTAGAAAAAGCCAACTGTCAGCACATTTCATTTCCAGAAAACACCCATAAGCCTGGTTAAACAAGTGTACAGGAAAATCTGAAGGTATGAAAATTTCCAACACTGTAGCAACATTGCTCCTGGGCATCAACTACAACCAGCTATTTCACTGCACATCAAACCCTTGTGTATGATCCTGCTTTTGACGTATAGAAAAAGATAACAAATGAAACACAATGGCAACACAGTTACATAAGGGCTGGCGGAGAGGGAGCCTTGATTGGGACAGATGTGTAGAAGGAAAAAGCCAAGTCAACTCACCAGCTTGAAGTCCTGAATGCTACAGATGAAGTAGGGTGTGTTCGGCCGTCGGCTCTCTATGTACACACAATCTGTGAAGACGACAAACAAAAGCGTTACTAACATCATCTAGACTGTCAGATAAGATGATCTCAATTATCTTAATTTCTCAAACCTGCACAAAATCTGTTTCCCTTTGTAAAACACAACTGGAATGTGAGTAATAGGATTAAAGGGCTTTTGGACGTAGGACAGTGCGCCCTTTCCAGAACAAACATCAAGGGGAGTCTGAGAAAGAAGGTCGGTATTGTTCCAACACAATTATGTGATGGCAGGGGTTTGTGTAGGAAAGAAAACACACTAAACGAACACAGGAGACATTGCGAAGCTGATATGGTGCAAAACGTATACTAAATTATGTAAAAATAATTTGTAACTTTTCCTCCTCTGAAGTGAAGCTGAGCAGAGGGGCTCTGTGTTTAAATTAAATGTGACTGGCGGTATGGGCAGGTCACGAACCTTCATTATCTTAACAAAAACATTCACACTGCACAGCCCCAACAAGAGAAAGCAGCTTTAGCCAAGTAGACGCACATACACATGCTTCCTTCCTCTGCGGTCAATCTGCCAAACATTTGAAGAGTGCGGGGGATGAAAAGATCACCCTCTTGTTCCAACCGCTTCTCCGCAGAGACAATCTGAGGTGCTCTTGAAATGGAAAATACTTCAGTGCCGTGCTGTACCAACATCAAAATTATTGAGTTATGTGGAGGGAAAAAACAATGTCTTTTTGAAAGAAAGGGAGTGTTTAGAGCTGTTTGCTAGATAAGAATCTTATTTACACAGAAGAATGAGCATCCAGTTTGAAGACAAGCATTCTTTGATAGTTCAAATGTGTTGAGAACACAAAGAGGGCTGTGCTCGGCTGCTTGGATCACCCTCTGTCAGACTCC
>NW_015621029.1:0-1824 GCF_001515605.1 Sinocyclocheilus anshuiensis
AGTTCAACCACTCGGTGTCAATCCTACATACAGCACCTTTAACTGCAGTTACACTACATTTAGTCGCCCCCTCAACAGTCTCTAGGCCTTCAACGTAGATAGCACCAGCAAGACCCCGTTACACCTTTTGTCAGCCAGCACTAAACCAATGACTTTCAGATGCCTTGTCAAACCCATATGTAATACATGGAGACATAATTAATGCTAAAGGAAGTGGGCACCACCTTGCAAGACAAAGACAAATGGGCAGATTCTGAGTGGAACAACTTTAATAGACAGGAGAAAAATTCATTACCGCTTATCAAGTCTCCTGTGTTTCATTCAGGACAGTGTGATTTCATGAGGTTCAACAGACTGAGACTTGCAGCTTTTCTTCCTTAGAGTAAAAGAATCTGAGGTCAATTTTGATTGAAAACTGAATATCTGAAAAATGTTCACAAATGTGACTTTTTTTTTGCATTTTGGTATATGTCCAACTGTTACTTTAATGACAACAGCGCTCTATGACATGAACAAACATGATGATCGGCAGGATTTGAGAATGTTCTAGAAAGCATCTTGCGCTTTAAAGGAAGGAAGGGCATTCTTACAGAAATTCAAACGCTCATTGGCAGAAAGTAAATATTTTATTTTTAAATTTACATCATAAGCTTTCTTTGTTCTACATTTTTGAGAATGCTAACATGCTACCTAACATTTACGAAGCCTAACCCAATGCGGTCTCAGACATTATGGCTTTTCTTCCAGCTGATGTTTAGTTTTCAGCGGACACAACCTCATCTAGTGAATAACAAACCAGAACCGTGATGTGCACTTACCGTTATGATATGTATTTATGTAGATTTTTCAATTTCATTCCAAATACATAAAGGCAAAATTTTGTTTACGTATGCACCAGTAAGCAAAGCAAGTTTTAGGTGATTTTTATGTTGGCTTTTAAGGTTGTGACAGCAACTTGCTGAAAGCACTACCAAACATTGGCAGACATTAGTGACTATGGATGCAAAGTATTTCTACAAAATGCAAACAACATAATTGAGGTGCTGCCGTTTGAAGCACCTGGCAGAGCTCAGACAGTCAGTAAAATTCTGGCCGAGTCCCACACTGAGACCGATGTGGGCTGAGAGTACAGGAGCTCAACATAAGGGCTTACAAGGTCAAAGATGCTATATACACACACAAACATACACTTTCTATTCTCAGTCATACAGACTTTCACATATGGTAGCTGCCGCCTACTTAGGTGTGTGCATTTAAGTGTAGTATAACCAGATTTTTACATTCTCGACAGAAAATTGTTTTTTTTCTGTGCAAAATGGCATGGAGCTGCAGGGCATTGCATTTGTATGTGGCTGCTCACTGGCCCAAATCAACCTTCTCTCCAAGTCTTACACTGCACTTAACCCAGGGTTATCATCTTTTTTCAATTCTGGCTACAGCATTGGTGTAATTTGGAAGAGGATTAGCACTGCTTTTAACCCTGGGATCTGAAGCCCTGCTCTGCAGTTTTAACCCCTGCAAGAGAGAAATAGTCCATTACTTACACAACAGGTCTCATACTGTGTTTGTATAATTAATAATACTGACACTTCAAATATGCAAATAGGAATGTTAACTCATACAAAGCACAGCATAAAACCCCAAAACCTGAATACCCGAGATTAACTGAACAGTGTAAACATGGGAAACGATAATCCATGGTTCTGTTAACTCTTGGTTTAGTGTCAAAACTAACCCTTATGATAAGCCTTATGATTCTTGTCTTAAGATATGGCCCAGGTTTTATAGGAGGAGGTTTCATAGACTTGGAAAATTCATTTTTCA
>NW_015621030.1:0-1819 GCF_001515605.1 Sinocyclocheilus anshuiensis
AGTATGGGTCACCATACTTGGCCACATGTCACGTCACTTCATTAATTGAAGGCCAGTACTGTTGATGATGAAAAAAGGTAATTCAAGAAATTAAAACAAAATAAATAAATATTGCCTAAATAAATAGATAAATAAATATTCGAAGGAAATTCACTTATTTAAATATTTATATCACTAAAACATTTTAAAATAAAAAGTCTCATATTCTGTCCTTTTTATATGTTTGTTTATAAATATATTAATTATGAGAAATGTTTCATAGTCCATGTGCATTCTGTATCTGCACTGAGTTCTGCTAATTGGTGTGGAAATGTAAGGAATTGCAAACATACTACTATCAAGTTTTTGGAGAGCAGTTGCTGTCAGTATCCAGAAACCTCTTTCTGCTTCTGACTTTACAACAATTTGGCTGATTTAATGTCTAAAGATGCAGGAAAAGAAACACAGCTGGAGTGCACTTGTCTGATGCTGTGAGTGATCACATCTCTGGCTGCAGTGATATGAGTAATATGCCCCAAATTGTCCAGAACACGAATACACTTTTGAGGCAAAGACATATAGTGCTGCCCTTGACCAAAGAAAGCCCTGCGAGTCTATTTTTTTAAGGCACGGGGGCAATCAAAGACTGTGGAAGATAAATGGAACAATATCAGTGATGTCTTTTCAAGGACAGTGCAGGACTTGGAGTTCACGTCCAGCAGAGAGTTGCTAAGGCACGACTGAGACAGGAAACATCTTTGAGGCTACAAAGGAAAACTGACACAAGTACACACAAGTTGTACTCAGACTTCTAAAACAGGCAAATGCCAAAATATTTTGGTTTGGCTCAAATATTCAGACTCCTCTCAAGTTCTTAAAAAAGCCTCCAGCGTTGACAGATCCCTCTAAGAAGTTTTTGGGGTGGTAAGGTAGTTCTGACACCCTCCTAATGAGCTGTGAATTCAGATCAGATAAGGAGCTGTGGAGACACACAGCTCCCCATGAAGAAGGAAGAACATCCCATAAAAGCCACATTAACTTTTGCCATTACAGTAGAGGATTGTTGGCTCTCATTTCACCTCCTTAGATGACTGGGGCTGGAAGATCAAAAATCAATCCCTATTTTTTTCATTCAAATTTTACAGATTTTACTGAATATTTAAGATAAAGATCATTTAAATAAAGAATATTTAATAAAAAATGAAATAAAAAATATTTAATAATTATATATCTAATATAACAATAAAGTAATATCTATCAACATACTTTACCAAAACATTTTGAGATATGAAAAATGTCATAGGGACACAACATTTGTGAGCAACAAAAGGTTGAATCAGAGTTTGGAATCGATTCGCTAAAATTGATTAATTGAAAATGATTCAGTGATTAATTAATCTATTGCTTCAACAGACTAATTTCTGAAGTTTAAATCTTTCATAATAAGTCTCTCATACTTAACCTAACTAGTCTTTAGGATTAACCTAACTTTTCTTTAGGACACATAATGGCCAAACAAAAAGTGCATAAAATCATTACAATGTTACAATACTGCTTAATTTTAAAATCACTGCTAATATATCCGTAATATTCAATTTATCTCGAGCCATACTGTGCATGAGAACGGTACTGATTTCTGGAGCCCATTATATATCATAGAAAAAGAGCACAAACAAGCACAAAGATGAGTGTTTCAGGGAAAGAAGCGAATAAAAGCTTTAGAAATAGAATGCAGTGCTAACAAGACTATGCTAACAGATGATTGTTCAGGGCCCTCAATGAATATGAATAGGACAAAGGCCTTTCCTGCCTTATTGTGCTGTGGAGACCTGTGGAGCAA
>NW_015621031.1:0-1824 GCF_001515605.1 Sinocyclocheilus anshuiensis
ATTTATTATGCACATTTCTATATATCTTTATCGAATAAGTGTTACGTGAATTGCCGTTCCAGTGGGAAAAGGCGGAGGAAGGGGAAAGAGTGCATGCTTTACAGTAGATGCAGCTCGTCATGTGAAGCCGCCGCTTGAATGGATATGGACCTGAAGACATCTCTGGTTTCATAAAACAAAATGCTTATGGAGCGCCCCAGGGGGTCTGCTGCTTTCTCTGTGTTCTGGCTGTGTCTTTAATGAAAGAAATCAGAAATGTGCATCTCATAACCCATGCGAACGGCATCCGACCCGGCCAACTTGGTGTCTTTACCTGTCAGCTCAGGGAGTCACAGTTACGGCCTGATTCCTCATGACACCCAGATGAAAAACAAATATGCCTCCAGACTCCGAATCCTCAAGCCAAAGGGTGTTTTGTATTACTCTCCTTTTGTTTATAGGGCTGGTTTTACTTCAGAACAGTCGCCCGCCATGCTTAACAGCCATTTGGCCCCTAACACACACTTTTTAACTGGTCATCCCTGAAGCAGTCGGGTCAGATGTGATATGAAAGCGTCGCGGTTGGCCCCAGTTATGAGTGTTTACTAAATGAATAATGTAATGTAATATATCTGGCGAGAGTAGCTGGAGGGTTTTAATAACCTTTCACCTGATCAGGTGCGTACGCTTAGACGTGTCCGACCCATCTGTGTGTGATCGCACCAGCGTGTACGGGTCGATTTGTCGGCACTGGCAAAACTTAACAGAAGCGTGTAGGAACCCACTGACAGGCATCAGGGCCTCTGCGAGAATCTCGGACTCTAGATTCAATTTGGCATGCAGATAACAGCCCTGCCAAGAGCAAGAGTGAACGCAAGACAGCGCTTGATAGATACTGAGAGAGGCACGGGCATGGTGGGAGACGTATCAACGGTCCAGTAACCCAGCTGGGCTTTAGCTGGGTTTGTGCTCGATAAGCTAGATGGAAGGAGACAGATGTCTGTTTTGACTTTACTTTTAAATATATGAAAGAAATAAGGAAGGGATAGCTCATGTGCTCTGGATCCGTGCTTCACGAGAGCCATTGAAATTAGACTTGTGTGATATACTGTATCAACAAGCAGTCCAATCCAGACGGGGATTAGTTTTCTCAGAGGGCTGAGTTAGTCCAAACATAGTACTCTGTAATTTATACAGAGGTTTTGAGAAGGGAAAAAAATACCATGTTTGATTTTAGAAAAGATTAACATTAACAAAGTGCTGTGAAACACAAATTTACTTGACCTCTTCAGGGAAAACCAGCCCTGTCTGACAGTGGCTCTCATGTGTGAGAGAGAGTGTACACTTAGATTTGTGCATAAAATATTTGTGCAAATGCATATCATGTTGTCACATTTTTTCACTTTTTTTATGTATTTATTTATTGCAAACACTTCTGTTCAAATGTTGAAGAAATTCAACTTTTATTCAGCAAGGACGGATTAAATTGATCAAAAGTAAAAGTAAAAACATTTATAATGCCACAAAAGATTTGTATTTCAAATGAATGCTGTTCTTGTGAACTTTCTATTCATCAGAGAATCCTGAAAAAAGTATCATGGTTTCCAAAAATAAAAAAATGTAATAAAAACATTAAGCAATACAACTGTTTTCAACATTGGAAATAAAAAGAAATAAGAAATTTTTCGATCAAATCATCATATTAGAATAATTTCTGAGGGATCATGTGACACTGAAGACCGGCTGGTGAAAATTCAGCTTTGCATCACTACATTTTCAAATATATTAAAATAGAAAGATTTAAAAATTTGATATTGTTTTAATTGTATTTAATTAACAAAAAAT
>NW_015621032.1:0-1815 GCF_001515605.1 Sinocyclocheilus anshuiensis
GAGTAATGATGCTGAAAATTCAGCTTTGATCACAAGAATAAATTAGAATTTAAAGTATATTAAAGTAGAAAACCAAGCATTTTTGAAGAATGCTGATTGGTTGATTTTAAATATCAGCCACTGGTTTATATGAATACCAAATGTAAATAGAACTGTCTTTGATCATTAGCATTTGTCTAAAATGCTGTTTCAGAATTTTTGTCTGTCCACTCAACTTACAACTTCCACAGGTCATTTGCTTTATATGGCACAATTATTAATAATTGTTCATATTTATTATTAATAAATGATTAATCATCAACCCTTAAAAATGTTACTCTAAATACATAATCAATTAAATATGTGTGTGTTACATGTGTGCGTGTTGTTACATTCCCTAAGAAATGTGCCACGTGAACCTGAAACCAGTTTACTTATGCATGACCGGTTAGTCATTCAGGCAAACCACCAACTAGTAGTTTTGCCCATCCCTGTTGTCTTTCCTGACAGACTAATAAAAACCTGTGCACCTTGAAGTTGCTTAGCTGCCGGCCAATCTGATTGGAGCTAGTGATTTTAGCCACATTTCGCCATTTTTGTGTTCAGTGTCCATCAAATGGTCAGTGAACAGACTGTGGATGGTCTTGTGGGTATCCTTGGGCTAAGACTAGATACCTGGTAAAGTGGGAAAATCCAAAATCACATAATAAAGGGGGATTGTAAATTTCTAAGAGGGCCTCTTCAACAGTTGAAATTGATACAAGTTCAGATTAAATATTTAGTATATAGTTATATAGATAGATCATATTTTTGTGTTATTGATTGACGAATGAAGACAACTTCACAGGGCTGTTTACCTAAACTCGAACTTCTCAGGACAGTATGTTCATGCTCTAATTATCTTATTTAGTTATCTGCCTTCATGCTTTGATGGCCACCTGCTATGTAGAGGCCTGGTCTGGTAAGGGGCCATTTACACAGCACATCTTCTTACGTCCAACTCTGCTGTTTAGTGTTTATTGTAGTACAGTTAATTGTATTTCTATGTAAACATGCACTAGATGGACGTCGTTGACCTATGCAACTCATCTTGTTCTTTTTTCAGCATCTCACACCATGAGCGCTGCCTGTTTAAAAATGTGTTCTGTTTGTGAACACATCCTGTGTGTATGACTCCACTCATTATGTCTCATCAGACCAGCATCTCTAACATCAGGAACTTTGGCAGCTTGGCTTGCATAAAATTGAAAAACCTGTGCAATCCTTTGAGTGTCGTGTGCCTCTTGTCTTGCGTCTTTGCTCAGCGGCAGAGTTTAAAGAGAGCTTAATTTTTGATGTACCTCAGAAACCACCTGATTGTAAACCAAACCAAAAAACTAAAGTCTTTGCTGTAAGAGGTGTGGCACTGCTGTCTTTTGTTTCTTTTGTTATGATGTTCTTTTTACAGCTGACCAACAATTTCAAGGTAAAATTCTAGGGATGTTGCATCATATTGTAAACAATGCCTTGCTTTTCTTAACACAGATTTCATAAACCACAAATATGCTTTGAAGGATTTAGAACAAATACGTTTTTTAAAGCATCTCAGACAATGGATTCATCATCTGGCAAATCTTAACTGCAGATGTACCCTAAGTTAATTTTACTCAAATTTTCCTTTACGAGTTTTTGTATTCACACATGGAATAAAGAAAAATCAACAAAATAAACAATACTTTTTGTAGTCTTACATTTATTAATTTACACAAAGATGCTGTTAACTTTGATGGAGGACTACACTGTTGGAAAGACCGGTTTAAAGGGGTCATATGATGCGATTTCAATTTTTCCTTTCTC
>NW_015621033.1:0-1826 GCF_001515605.1 Sinocyclocheilus anshuiensis
AGTGGTGGTCGTAGTCTTGGATGCACATGTCACACAAACGGCAGTGTTTACAGTTGTCCACTTGGATCAGCTGAAAGAAAATAGCTTGTGCAGTTTTGAAATTTGCATTTTGATAATAACAATAATAATACATTTAAAAAAATATATATATATATAATTGTTGTACATGAGTATTTAACATGGTTGGTTCAACCATACACCCCTCAAAAGAAAACATATTTAATGCTGTGAATAAATGAACTTCATCTCAAAATATGTCAGCAAACAGATTAAGATCCAGTTCTGATTATTATTATTTTATTTATATATATATAAAATTATAAAACATTATTATTTATATGAATTAAAATATTGATTTAATTATTATTTTAAACAACAAACAACAATAATATTAAATATAAAATAATTCAATTGATTTAACCATTCAAAAATAGTTCCAACCCTCCAAAGAAAACTATTTTGATCAAGTCAATTTTAAAAATCAGAAAAGAGATTCAGATACAGTGCTGGTCAAATAAGTGCTCACCTCACAGTAAATACAGAATCTGTCTGGGCTCTTTCCAGCTTCTATTAAGTCTCCTATGCTGGAAAACTTGGAATCAGTGTCAGCTTCTTTGAGTCGTCCTGGGTTCTGGTTTAAAACTTTCCAAAAAAGTCCAGCGAGCACACAAAAATGGACAAGTGAAAAATTTAAGAGGGTATAAGCTGGCCAAAACCGTGAGCGGTCAAGGAATAATTGACAAAACATCCAAAAGATTTCAACTTTTGAAAGAGGTTGATGACATAAGCTATCTGCAAAGGATATTAGGTAAAATTTTATAGAGAAAGCAAGCTATGGAATGAATTAGGCCCGCAGTCAGTGTTCCCAGGTAAACAGGGTTTGATAACCTAAAGTCCAAATGAAAAAGATTAAAAAAGGTCATTATGCAATCATCATCCTTTATATTAGCAGTGATAAGCAATGCAATTTCCAATCACAACCCTCTAACCTTTGAAAGCTGCTCAGTCTATGATATTGAGAAAGAATAACTTTTGCCATGCAGGGGAAAAGCACTGCAGAAAAGATAGCCCCATATTCACCAAGAGCCGCAGCTATAATGAGAACAGCAGCTCCGCTGAGAGACGGTAACAGCAGCATCCAGAAGTACATCACTGAAGAACAGACCATTTCATGAATTACAGCTGATCAATATCATTATACAACAAACCCAAAGGAAAAGAAACAGTGATACCATACGAGTCCTTAGGAATCAGATCTTTTGGTCGTTGACTGAAATGCATCAAAATCCTGGAGAGCTGCTGATGTCTACATAAATATTAGAGGAAAAAAAGTAGATATAATCTTATTCTGTTAACAATTTAAAATCCCATTAATGTTAAAGTAACAATAATCACAACAAGTAGAAAATACAATACTGCAATACTGTCAGTTGTTTTTTTTTTTTTTACATGTGCCCTACTTAAAACTAAACATTAATTGCAGTGCAGATTAAGTAAAGTATTCTTTGCGTTTTCTGGTTTGACCATGTAATTTTTTTAATTCAATGAATTTCAAAAAATATATACAAATATCCTAGTCTGTGACAAATCCGGGTTATATAAATAAATCGATTAATATAAATAGAGTCTTTACATTTTCATTGGTTCTCAACAGACCTAAATGTATTCCCTTGATTACAGAGGTCTAGAGGTGTGAGGCCAGTGTGGTTTCTCATGTGTAAAATGTGGAGTCCGGCACTCTTCAACAGTAGCCAGCACACCTCAATCATGCCTTTCTCTGCAGCCACGTGAAGTGCTGTCGCCCCCTGGTGGTCAACTGCCTCTGG
>NW_015621034.1:0-1827 GCF_001515605.1 Sinocyclocheilus anshuiensis
GGGTGATGGTTCTAACAGTTAAGCTCCTGCCATCTTAACATACAGAAACATTTAAGTGGCCCAGGAACTTGAGGTTTTCCGAGATCTCATCTTTGTGACACAGACAGCTCGGTAAGAAGCACCAATAAATTGCTTTGGATTAAGAGTGTCTGCCAAACGACACTGAACTCACATCCACACACACCGTGGACCAGCCTGAACACGCAGGCCTCGAACAGATTTGTTGTAAAACAGTGCCTCTTTATTTTCCCTCTTTAAAAAAGCGGAGGAAGCGGGGAATTCGGGGAGGAGGTGTGCTGGGGTAATTGCCGCTCCTCTGCTGCCTGTCATATGCTCGACTTCTTAACTTTTGAGAGCAGCGTGGAATGTGGGAAAGGAAAAAGAGGAAGACAGGGGTCTTACCACGTCGTGGTGGTCTGACCTTGGCCCCCGCCGGAGGCCAAACACTGTCAGTGTCGTCCATTTAAAATCAATCCACAGAATATACGATTTCGGTGCTTCACGTCTCTGAATGGACGAACATGTTCGAGATGCACTTAGCTATGAAACAACAGAGTATGGAAAGAAAAGGAATGTCAGTCTTTTCTCTGAGTTGACTGGCTTCTTAAAGGAGCGCAACAAGCTGTCTTCAGATTTCTATTAGAGCCTTAAGCCCTTGATTGCGGCAACTGGCGTTTCAAATTCGGCTCTCACCTCGTCTCTCTGGTCATTCATATGTGACACAGGTGGGGGAGAAAACCAGAGAGGAAGAGGAGATGCAGGCAATCCTGAAATCTGTGGGATTTCTGCATTTCATCTGAGCTCAACCTGTGGTCCTGACAGCAATATGCCCAGGGGTGAGGAGTTTGAGAAAACAAGGGATTATTCAGAAGACAAATCTGTAGAGAAACCTGAGGGAGAAAGTGTTTCATTTCAATTCTTCAGTTCACTATCAGTTGTCAAATTGTCAACATCAAAGCACTTTACTGGCATGACTGTTTTCTAAGATCATGTCAAAGCATTAATATAAAAACAAAACAAAAAGGTGCAATGTAATTAAATGAATGCAATGTGACGCAATAAAATAAAATGTAATAAAATAATGAAATGCAATACAATAATAAAATTAAACAAAGCAATGCAATAATATTAAACAATGCAACAAAAATGCAATATAATAAAATAAAAAATAATGCAACACAGTAATAAACCAAAAGTAAAGCAATGCAAGAAAACAAAAAAAATGCAATGCAATCAAATAAAACAATGCAAAAAAAGAAATAAAATAACAGAAACAAAGCAAACTATGCAATGCAATAACATAAAACTAAGCAATGCAAATAAATAAACAAACAAACAAATAAAACTAAGGAAAGCGATGCAATAATATAAAACAATGCAACAAAACAAAATGAAAAGTAATAAAACTAGGCAATGCAATAAAATAAAACAATGCAACAAAACAAAAAATAAAATAAAACATCAATGCAATAAAATAAGATAAACAATGCAACAAAACAAAAACTCAAATGCAATAAAATAATTAAACTAGGCAATGCAATAAAATAAAACCGTGCAATAACATAAAACATTAAATAAAATCACTCTTTGGTCTCTAGTATCATACTGACTCTGATGCTTCTTTAATTTAGTGAAAATGAAAAAACAGCATCAATGTCTTACTTTGTCATTATTACTTTCATTCATTTTTCATTTTTACAAATAACTTCATACTTTCAATAAAATAAAATATTATAATATTAAATATGTTCTAAATATTTACATTTACATTACATTTACATGTAGACATTTAGCAGACACTTTTATCCAAAGCAACTTACAAATGAG
>NW_015621035.1:0-1827 GCF_001515605.1 Sinocyclocheilus anshuiensis
TGATGCAAATGCACTGATATTCATGTACTTTAAAGGGATAGTTCAGATCTAAAATCAAATGTGATTCATCAGACCAGACAATCACGTGCCCATTGTAGATGCTTTCGGCAGTGGAAAGCTGGTTCACCGGTTGTCCTTCTTTGCACTACTTTCTGTGGGCACTAACCACTGCATACCGGGAAAACCCACAAAACTCGCCGTTTTGGAGATGCTCTGACCCAACTATTTTGCCCTTGTCAAAGTCACTCAGATCTTTTTACTTGCCCATTTTTTTCTGCTTCCCACACATGAAATTCAAAAACGTACTTTTGGTTTTAATGGCTGATCAGTGTATAAGGACAAAGGATTTTCCTTTTTTTCCATTACTGACCCTGTCATTAGTCTTACCTAAAGGTCTTACACTATACCTCTAAATGGATTCTACACATGGACCATTTGTGACACGTGACATCTTTCTTGAAAACTGCAAAGGTTTAATTGGTCTGTTATCATAAAAACTCATCTAAAGATCTAAATATTTGAGACAATAGTACTTAAACTGTATTACTTGATGATTTATGACTCTAGATGGGATTCAGGCTGGAGATTCAGGTCAACTCGGCATCCTTACTGATGATGAAGTCATCTGTCTCCTGACTGCATCCTAATTTACCGAAAGCCCAATCTTAACTATATCCTGCAGCTACCATCTTTGGTATATTTATATTCCCTCTGGTCTTCCCTTTGACATCTTGAGAGAATTTGTGGGCACAAGTTGATGCGGCACAGCTAATGGATCAAAGCAAAGGAGCTCTAGGGATCCACTTCTTGAGTATTTGTATTAGCCGTATATAATCTGTGTCTTCTGATGTCACTGATGGCTTTGATGCGAAACCACTTACATATAGAGTATCGTGTCCTGGAACACAACATGGGTACTAATACACTGTGTGTTGGATATTTTCAAGCTATGCCGTGGTATGGCATTGTTTATGCTGGATGTTTTCGGGGGAAGCGGGTGGTCAGATCATCCTGAGTGTATTCAACCTGTGCTCGTATCTAGGATTTATCCCAGGAAATTAGTGGCATTAAAGGGAATGTCGTAGATGGAATTGGTTGGATGATGTGTGACTGCCTGTATTCACAGTCTCATCCTTCTGAGGTTAATGGTAATGCAGCCAAGGTTAACATGAATCGTAGAAGTGACTTTAGCACTGTGAAGGAGGAGGATCTATCACTGGAAATCACTCGAAACCACTGAACTGATTGTTGCAGGTTGGATCAATGGAGTTCACATAATGATGATCACGGTAATTAGGAGGGTAAAGAACGGAGGCACAAGAGTCGCCCATTATACTCTCTTCCTCTGTCTTTCCCTTATTCTCGTAATGATGTAACATGGCTTTGTCCAATACATTTTATTTATAAACATATACCATTTCTAAGAAAGCAGCTTGATGTATTTTACTTTAAGTACATAATGGCCTTGAAACTCTTCTGCAGTTTGTAGACATCTGAAAACATCAGAATGATGTTAACTTTTTTTTTTTTTAAATAATTAAATATATGTTTAGGGGTTAGGTATTTGAGATATTACTACCACTGAAAGCTTCCCAATGTTTTTTTTTTAATGATCCCATTTTGTTGATTGAATGCTGTATAGAGGAGACTGCAAATGGTTATAACCGTACCCACTAGCGTTCATAGTGTGTGTGTATTTTTTAAAGAAAGACTTAATATTTTCATTCAACAGAGGTGTATACTTGAAGTTTCTATTCAACAAAGAATCCCCCCAAAAATGTGTCATGGTTTCCACAAAAATATTAAACAGCACAGCTGTTTTCAACA
>NW_015621036.1:0-1819 GCF_001515605.1 Sinocyclocheilus anshuiensis
TCTGTGATGCAAAGCTGAATTTCCATCAGCCATTACTCCAGTGTAGTGTCACATGATCCTTCAGAAATCATTCTCACAATCCATGAAAACAACGTTTTGTTTGTTTTGTTGTTCACAAAACCAGAATCCATTTAGTGCCGATTATTCAAGGTAACACGAGATGAAACAGATCAGAGGAGAAGATTCTCGCCCGAAAAAATATGACTCGGAAAAAGAAAAGCATGGATTTAGCGTGGAAGACTCCACTGAGGATCAAAGGTACTTGTGGCTGCGCTAATACCGTCAGCTTCCATTTCCTCTGGAGTCTTGCTACGCTGGATTAGCTGCCCGTTTTTCTTTTTTCATGTGTGAGTGAGAACAGCACCTCCCTACAGCCCCGCGTGGATTACCAGAACCCCTGCTGCTCCTCTAACACGCCTTTCGCTCTCATCTTGGGCCGCAGCGTCTGGTTTCCCATCCCTCGATCGCTACGACAGGAAGCTAAAAGCAGGTCCTGGATTAGCGAATGTGGCGGTGGGACGTGTGGAGATGTTTTTGTTGGCAAGCTGAGATGTGGGCACGCAACGCAGATGCAGATTAATGTTCTGATTCCACCTCCAGTCCCTGCCGGATGACTGGAGGACGGCCTGCCTCCGTTTTTGGTCGTCTCTCAAGATAAACAAATCAGAGAGGGTGAGAGGACGAATATGGAGACTCTCAGGAGAGAGAAAGAGTGAGTCAGCGGCTGGCTGGGTGTACATTAATTGAACATAAGAAAGCCAGGCTGGACCTGCAGTGGTCAAAGAGCAGACGTGCAGGTCAAACTCATTTTCAGTGCTCTCTGAGAGACCGACACACATAAAACCACTACAACTGGATGGATCATCTCATTCACTCTCATACATTCATTCAGACACACACGCTCACTCACAAGTGGATTGAAATGGAAAACTGCGCAGTATGTGCACTGTACTGCCTACAATTTTTTTTAAATGGCATGTGAAGTTGAATGCATTACTCACAAGGAGGTCTATAATACCCGGAGAAAGCTATCCGTTAGCATTCACGTTCATCTCAATGGCAGTTGCTGCTGTAAATATCACATTTTCAGCTGCTGCCTGTGCAGAAACGCACATCTGAGGTTAGTGAACACGATATCTGCATTTGTTATCTCATATGTGTCATAGCGATGTATGGATTCATAGCGAAGAGAGAGAAAATTAGGCCATTGGAAATCCTCGTCTGTTTACCTCCTCAAGGGTCCTCTGGGTGAGATTGGCTCTCTGGAGTGAGTGACTCACACGTGTCAGAAGATCCCTGACTCTCGGAGAAATCACACTACCAGTTCAGCCAAGCACATTTTATGCCCACAGATGCATTAAAATTTCAGTTTTGGTTTTTCACACAAAGCTATAGTGTGACTTCTGAATAAACAAAATAGAGTTTTACTGACCATGTTTATGATGCCTTTTTTGTCTTTTGTCTTCTGATTAACTTCTACTTTTATGTTTCAGAGAAAAAAGGGTTTGTTTGGAACATTATAAAGCTCAGTAAATGGTGATTTAGGATTTTCATTTTGGGGTTAATTATTCCCTTGATATAATTCTTGAATGAGATTAGGCTAAACAGATTTGGTGACTTTACTGGTGGGCTTGAGCACAAGACTTGACTCAAACTCTTGAGTTTACGATTAATAATTTGTAACTTTTATCAGAAACTTTGCACAGACCCTTAGGACATGCTCTCAGGGTCATGTCCTTAATTTTATTTTAGTATGCAAAATAGTGCATAGATACGATCAGTCCTACTGTTTGGCAGGGCCGGGTCCAGGGGGGGGCTA
>NW_015621037.1:0-1826 GCF_001515605.1 Sinocyclocheilus anshuiensis
AAACCTCTTAATCACTCAAATAGCAATGAATAATTCAACACCATTGTTCTTGTTTTAATTACCATTGATGAGGATTAAGGGCTACATGGATGAATAGCTGCATTAGTGATGCCATTTTAATATACTGAGCATGTTCAAATTTTAAAATGAGGAGCAGCTGCTGAGCTGAAGGCAAACAAATGCACTTCATGCAATCTAAATAAACAACACAACTGTGCTTAAGGGAACAGTTCACCCAAAAATGACAAATGAGGTATAGTAAAACTTACCAAATTCTCTGCACTGTAAATATATATTTAACACACACACACACACACATATATAACTAACACACACACACATACACACCAGTTATCATTCACATCACAGACTGCAGTGACTTGAGACATGAAGAATCTTCATAGACTGTCCTGACAATTGTGAGTTATCTCTCTGTCTAATTTGTAAAGTAAGTTGTCCAAAATCAGTCATTCATTTCCTGCAGTCTGTGAACAGCTCAGCACCGGTGAGACGTCCAGACGCAAACATTTCGACTATGTGCCCATCTTATCTGGTGTCCTGATCAGCTCAGTAAGATGAAGTCTGACGGTACAGTCAAAAAAAGCTATCTAGATGTACGCAAAACACATGCATACATACACACACATATACAGTCAGGACCATCAATAGTGAAATCCACTCAGCTCTTGCTATCATAAAATTAGTTATTGATATTATTAATATAAATATAATATATAATATAAATATCATTAATATTATTGTTAACAAATGTTAACGTAAATTTTAATCTAAATTATTCTTTTCCTCTTGATCTTTATCACTGCTATTTATTTTTATCACCATAAAAAAGTCAATATCTGCCAATGTTGCATACAGTTGTAAAGAGGGAGAGGATGGGGCTTTGAATTTCACACTACCTAGTTTCCACTCCCTCACACCTACAGGACAGGCCTGTACACTCATATCCATCCAGCACAACAGTCCAAAAACAACCACTTATATATACAACCAATGTGATTTACATTAAAAGCCCAAAAGGTTTGTTGGCTTTGTGATTAACAGCAGAAAAAGGGATTTTGATGAAAAGATGAAAAGAATTGATGTTCACTAGTCAGAAGTTCTGCACAGGATAACAACAAGTGTCCCGTGTCTTGATTCATTCAGCAGTCAACAGGCTTATATTGTGTATGAGGACAAAGATGGGAGCAACTAGGAGTTAAATCACCTCAGTCTGAGAGAAACAGGCAAGAGAGGACTCCGGAAACAATGAAGGCAGCCCTGCTGAGTGGCCTGGCATGTAGCCTGCTTAAAAAGACAGAATAATAGACAGAGCCTGAACAAATAGAGCAGGAGAAAAGAGGTAGGGGATTACAGAGAGAGATAGCAAAAGACAAGGAGAGAGAGAGGCCTCTGCTGTCCCAATGTAGAAGGAAGAGCCATGCCAAAGGGCAGCATGGTTTACTTTGTGATTAGCCACTAGCATTGAGCTTATGAGCAAAACAGTTCCTGTGGCTAACACCAAGGCCACATAGACTGTGGAAATGGATGTGTTTCATACAAGGACATCCATATATTCATCCTAATGTTATTTCTCCTGTGTGTGCAAATACACTACCGCTCAAATGTTTTTGAAAGAAACTAATACTTTTATTCAGCAAGGATGCATCAAATTGTACCAAAGTGACAGTAGAATTGAAGATTTAAATTGCACATAAATTCTGTTCTTTTGAACGTTCTATTCATCAAAGAATCCTGAAAATATTTATCAGAGTTTCCACAAGAATATTAAGCAGCACAGCTGTTTTCAACATTGATAATAATAATAA
>NW_015621038.1:0-1807 GCF_001515605.1 Sinocyclocheilus anshuiensis
TTGGTGAATCGTTGTCATGAATCGAGATCGCGATCTTTTAACGATTAATTGTGCAGTTCTAAGTACAATATTCCTATTCTTCTCATAAACTATCAATTGGGATTTTTTTATCAATAACTGAAAGGAAAATTTGTGAATATATAGGCTGCAGAGCCTTGAAATAAAAGGAGAATGTAAATGCATATGATTCTTTCTGCCTTTTTTACCATTACAGAGTTCCAAGAAGAGAAGAGTAGAGGCCTTGGTAGACTAATTCTAATGAAACAAGCAATAAGGGATGATAATATGATTGCAGACATTTATTATCCATGTCTAAGATGCCCAAAGATCTTATTTACACAGCTCCCACTGAAAATAGAACATCTCCAGCTCACAAGAGGCTGAGAACTCACCACCTCTTCATCTGATACCCAGAGATCAGTGAACACTGAAGAAAAGCTTCACCCATATGTGACTCAGATCTACTAAGCAGTGAATAACTGAGAGCAAGTTCTCTGCTCTCCATCTGTTTGCTTGATCTTTGCATAAAGTAATTTGCATGAAATTTACTTTAAGCTGCAGTAACTAGAACTGCTGTTGAACTATCATGAACAGTGTCGTCGCAAAGTAGGTTTCGATTTTAAATTGGCCAATATAGTCTGCAGTGGAAATATATAGCGCTGAAGTACAAATTGAATTTTGCCATGTTCAAATTGGATTTTTATATGCTAATTCACTTTCTGCAAATGATCATTTAAATCAAGCTTTCATTTAGGATATGGCAAATTTACTTTATACTATTGCACAATCTAATTTATGTGACCACAAAAAAAGGAATAAATGGCTTAACAGCTTCCTATACTCTCTTCTTCTCTCCCCACGCCTCTCTCGCTGCTAGCGGACTGTGATACTGTCAAATTTCCGCACGAAACACAGCTACCTCTCTGTAAAAACTTCATAGCCTACCCCTCATAGGAGCGGGACCAACAGGCTTACCAACACCACAAAGCTTCCAACAGCTCACCACTAGTGTAAGGATGGCAGCATGCAATTGTTATTCCTTCATGGCCTTTTCGGTTAATGCAGTTATGCAGCTGAAACATGCTAACCCTCCACCGCACAAACACACACACTCCCATCTGAGAATTAAGCAGGCTTTGAGAGAGATGAGTCCACGTTGATAGAGACAGCCCTCATGATAACTGTGCGCTTCGACATCCAGCTTAATGAAACTCCCGAGATTTCCATCAATCTTCTTTCCTCCACTTTCTACTCCCCCTCTCTTTCTCTCTTTCCCTTCCCTATGCTAACTCTACCCGCCCATCTCCCTGACTCCATCTCTTTCTCTCTCTTGCCACAAATCTCTCACTTCAAATAAGTCCCTGTCTACACTCCCACATCTCTCGCTTACTTTCCTGCTTTTATTCTCTCTTCTTCCTTCTGTATAATGTCTTTGGCTCATGGTATGTTGGCAGTCTTGAGCTCCAGCGTTGATCAGCTTCATTCTATTCTCGTGAAATGGTAGCGTGCCGTACCCTTGAGCCTAGCCACAGTATTTGGATGCTTGCAAAATGAAAGAAGTCAGCTCACATGGCGTGAAATGAAAGAAACGAATAAGCTGAGGCATGCGAAAGAAAGAAAAGAGAAAGGCTGAGCTGTTCTGCATGACGGAGTGGGATCGAGTGAGGCGGGGGGGAATGGGGTGTTCTGCTGGACCACAAAAATTAAAGATGATGCAATGATACAACAATGCATAAATGAATAAACTGTATTTTTGTGCTTTTTAAAAATAAAATGATCTATCTATCTATCTATCTATCTATCTATC
>NW_015621039.1:0-1828 GCF_001515605.1 Sinocyclocheilus anshuiensis
AAAATGTGCATTAACCAAACGACCTTCTGGGAGGGAAAAACAGCCACACTGGCGGAGAGAAGTGACGGCAGAAGTTCTCCGGGAAGATGTCTGCCCTCTCCCAAACCACGGCACGGTTATCAAGAGATGAGATGTTTCTAAAATGTGCTTTGCTAATATCCTCTTTTTGCCCAGATTCACATTATCTTTATTGAGTTGACAGGTTTGTTTATGAGCGGTTTCATTGGCTAAGCAGCTCCGCCGTGCTGCCAAACGTCTGAAATAACCTTTGAGTTCTGGCTGATCTAATATAATTACGTTTTTGCAGTTCATCCTTGACCCCATTCCAATGAAATAATTAAGGTCTCATAACGGTTTAATTTGAAAAAGTTATGCTCTCTCCAAAGCTTCTACGCTCGCTGGAGTACGTGTTGTCAGATCGGTTAATATAACAGCTTCCTCACAGAAAATCAATGCTTGAAGACCTGATTGGTCATTATTTTTGCAATCTGGTGCCACTAGTGGTACAAAAATGACACTACAGCTTCAGAATATAAATCTCTGTTGAAAACATCAGTTCTGACTGACATGCAAGTTGCTTTTCCCTAAATATTGATTCTGTATCTACAGTGTGTCCATAATAATCCACTAAACTACTCAAACACCAACATTCCCATCTATCTTTCCTTCCATCTCTTTCACGTTACATGATGCCGTGCTGAACTTCCAAAGCGAGCTTCCAGCTCGTTCATTACTGTTATCAGCCTGAATGATTTCTCTCGTCCCAATCAATAGTTTCCTCCGTGCAAACGTGACTAAAGAACACACACGGGAAGCTGCGAGAGCATCAATCATGCCATCTTGACTGCAGAAAGTTCAATGCAGCCCTGAAGCAGATGCGCTCCTCGCTCTCCCAGTGATATAAATGCTTCCTAGGTTAGTTTAGCAAGCCTGATGCTTAATATGTTAAGCAAAATTCTATTGAGACATCAAATGAGTCCTCAGTGGCATTACAATGTTAATTCCTGCTTCTTAGGGATGTGTAAAACTACATATTTTCAAGTAAACCCTCTATTATCAGGGTTTACACCAAACCCCAATTCAGACACATTTCTTAGGGGGGTTCCGTTAACAGCAGACACTCTTGTGCTCAAAACAGCTGGATGAAAAAGTCTTAAAACATCATTTTACAGCACAAGATGCCACAAAAAAACATTGCTTTAGTACATACAGTACACTTAAAAATAAAGGTTCCAAAAGAGGCTTTTCACAGCAATGCTATAAAAACCATTTTAGGTTCCCCAAATAACCTTTCAGTGAACAGTTCTTAGAACAACCACATTTTTTCTAAGTGTAGAGAACATTTTAATAATCTGAAGAACCCTTATTCCATTATAAAGAAGCTATTTTCCATTGGAAAAGTCCCATGGATGATCTTCAGATGGTTCTTCATGGAACCATAAATGCTGATAAATAACCTTAATTAAAAAGACCAACAACAAAAATATTGCGGGCTGAATACAAGAACATGCAACAGTTTGACAGACAGATATTCAACAAATCAACATGCTACTAAATATAAAAACAACACATCACATTTAACAATTTTCTTGAAATATATCAAAGGTGATAAATGTTTACAAAACTGCTACCAAACTGTAGCATATTAAAATTCTAAATATATCTACATAAGCTAGCCAATCTCATTAACTAGCAAGGTTGCGTTGGGGCCATTTCTACAGCTTTCCTTTCTTGTTCTTCAGGTCTGTATAATCTCTCACACACACAGTGGCTCCCGTGCAGCTTTGTGTCCTCTATTCAACCTTCATACATAAACCACAGGAAAGGC
>NW_015621040.1:0-1829 GCF_001515605.1 Sinocyclocheilus anshuiensis
CTACATGAAAGGCTGCTGCCATTATGAATACATGCATGTCTGCTGGCCAGATTGCCTGGCTCAGTAGATGGAGCTCACGCAAGGCTGCCTAGCCTGCGGTGCTGCAGTTAGGAGGGGATGCAGGACTCTGGATAATGATACATTGCTCATTTGAGCAGCCAGAGCTTTTCCACCCCCTCTCACCTAAAAAAAAAAAAAAAGTGGGGTGAAATGTTGTGAGTTCATTTAAATGGCCGAATGCATTATGGCAGGTTACTCGGGCTGAAGCAAAGCAGCCAAGAGGTGTTTCTGTGACCTTCAATTAGATTGCACTTATTGCCCCTGTGTTTCGCTTGTGTTGTTGTGATTGTTGCTATGTTCACAGCATCTCCTGGACTGTTTTGGTATGTAACATGAATGAGATTGATGTCACGGGTGAGTTCTCACCGTGTTCGCTGCAAGAGAGTTGAACAGCTCTCTCTGACCGTGATTGTAATTCTCTTTGAATTGGAAGGTCTGGTGTTGTTCAGTCTTGGCGACCTCAGATCAGATCTTTCTTTTAATTACTAAGCATCGTGTTCAAGGCAGCTTGAGCGCATTACCTCACAGAGATGTTTTCAGCTATCAATCATATGTTGATGAAAATATCTTTCATTCTGAGGTCATATTACAGAAACATCCTTGATCTAGAAACTTCTTAGAATGTTGTTTGGGGTCCAAACAACATTGGACTCAATAATGTAGTCTATTATGTAGACTGTGATTATAACCCAGAAGGGACATAATGGTTTCTGACCAACTCTAAGCTCTTAATCAAGGGATCATCTAAATAATATCACTATTCCTTCCTGTTACCCACCTGTTAAGAGATGAATATTGCTCTAGTGAATGTAGAAAGAGAAGATAATTGAGACTGAATGTATGTTTTAGAAAAATTGGTGGATTGATATGGATTGATGCAAATATCACAATGTAATAATCAGATATGTGTGTTTATTTATTTTTGACTAGTGCTCAGACATCAAGGGAATGTGAGACACCAGAGAAGGTCAGTGTGTGTGTGTGTAACAGCTGCTGTTGTAGACCGCTGGCCTTATTTACACAAACTAGTTGCCTTAAGCATGACAGTGACCTGGTCATTAGAGGACCAATACCCATCTCTCTATAGCTATTTATAGTGTAGCCCTCACATGCATAATTAATCAAATGCTAACAGGCTATACCCTAAAATCCCATCCTCTCTCCTCTTCCTCATATAATCCTTTTATCAGGCCACTGATACGAAGATTAAAAATACATACATAATACAATAAGTGTACTGATGTACTGATTACACCAAATACTGGCTATGCAGATATGGAATACTGTTATTTTGAAAAATGACAAAACAATATCACTATTTTTTGTCCATACAATGAAAGCCAATGTCAAAGTCAGTCATACAGGTTTGGAACAACATGAGGACAAGTAAATGATGGCGAACTTGTATTTTTTGTGAACTGTCCCTTTAATACAAGTTAGAAAACTTTGACTTTGTCACTGAAATTTGCACACTTTCTCACATTTCCAACCTCTTAGAGATGTCAAGCAGATGGTCACACCTAGATCGTTCAAGCTGTTTGCACTTGGTGAGAGTACCGATTTCCGCACACTGGACAATGGTCCCATAAAAAGCCCCAAAGTTACACACACCTTCAATCTCACCTCTTTTAGCAAAGAACCTTTCTAATAGCAGGAGTTAATTCACTGCTACTCCTACAGGGAAAGATGAGGTGGAGGATGAAGATCAGATCAGGGCTTTTGGCGAAGATAGCCGATGGCGTCACCCCACACAGTTGCTCCTTTCTGCA
>NW_015621041.1:0-1830 GCF_001515605.1 Sinocyclocheilus anshuiensis
GATTATATTACCTGAAATGTGTAATGTAATGGATTACGTTACTAATTTGTGTCATGTAATTTGAAATCAGTAACGGATTACAATTTGTAAGTAATTAAACCAGCACTGCTTTTTCAGTGACAAGCACCTCAGTTGCTTTGAAAATGTACAAATCTAGTTAAGGTAATTGTTCTAATGTCTTCTTATTTTTCATATGAGCAAATAACCTTCATTGCCTTACAATGTGAAATGGGTCAAGAGAAGTGCATCTGGAGGTAAAGTTGTAAAGTTTGTATAAAGCTCTGTGCTCAAAACAGGCTATATTGTACTGTATGAAGCACTATATTCTCATATTTTGGATTTGCAAGCAGCGGTAACATGGACTTTTACTAGGAAAACTTTTACTCTTGAGTACATTCACTGGAAAGCAGGCCTCAAGTTATATAACCATAAACTTTGGCTACTTTGCACTGTAACACATTTACTTCAGACTCTTCACAAGAAGATTAGGGACTGTGTTTTTCTCTCATTATTTTAAATGAATTCAAAGGCAATTTGCAATGCCACACTGAACCAATATTCCTGTAGATAACGTTGTTCGGCCAGCCTACGCTCTGTCTTCAAGACTATTAGATTAGCCCGTTTCATTCGATTGACCTACACAAAATGTTTCGATTAGATCTAGATCTGGAGGCTGGTAAACAGTGGTTGGGTTGGATGATTCAAACGCATTGCTGCTCACCATTGTACATTTATACAATTACTTTTATATTTACTCAATAGTTGTAATACGATTAAAGGTTCAGATGGTAAGCCTTTGTGCTGGCCACTCAAGATAAACCAATAATTTCCTGCTTTTGCTCCAAGAACACCAGACAAAGGGCTGTTATCAATGTTGGCACACCCTTAGCTCAAAAAAAGCCTCATCTCTGCCCAAACTGAGGAAAAAGCTCCATCAGATAACAGCATAAAGAGACACTGAGCCAGCCAGTGAGGAAATGGAAATTATATGCTGTTCTTCATTAATTGGCAAAGATGTTTTCATTGATTTAAAATATATATTTTTTTTTTTAATAGTAATTTAGTCATCTATTTGTCCTTTATTTACAATATGAAACCCATATTTCATCTAGGGAATACAAAAGGAGAAAAACACAAAAGTATTCTGACTCATGCACTATATTCCAAGTCTTCTGAAGTCATTTGATTGCTTTCTGTAATGAAAAGACCTAGATTTATATCATTATTCACTAATTATCTTCTTCTCCAGTGAGCTGTTAACCTCTGTGACCGGCTCATTGAGTCAGTTAGTAGAGCTTGAGAACCAGTCCAATTTGTGAATGAATCATTTGAATCCCAAATTATTCAGATCATTCAGTTGTGAAGTGGATTAACCGATTCATCAGACTCAAAAGAATGATTCGCTCATGAATCACTGCTTCTGTCACAAACACAGCAAAGAGAGTCAGAATTTTTAGGGAGTTTTTATTTTTATTTTTTCAGTCCGGTCCACACACAAAATGAATGTATAACAAGTCATATTTTGTCAATATTTTGTCATTTTGTGGCTCTTTATGGTCCTCATTCATTGATTCAGATTTTGTGTTCATCAGAAGAAAGTGAGTCAAATGGTTTTGGAACAGCATGAGGGTGTGCAAAAAGTATTTTAATTTTTCGATCAACTATTTACCCAACTAAAGTACTTTAAGATTTTTGTACTGCACAATCAAGCACAATTGATCAGAGTTTGTATTTTGTAACAATATTTGATTCTACTATTTTTTCATTCAGAGAAAAAAAAACAATCACAAGGACATCTGGGCATCACTCAATTCTCTCTCTCTCTCTCTC
>NW_015621042.1:0-1831 GCF_001515605.1 Sinocyclocheilus anshuiensis
GCCTTACACATGCCCTGGCATTCTAAACTCCAGAGACGCCCTCAATTGGATGCAGTAATTGTGCTTTTCATTCTTAATGATTTGCAAACCATATAGTGCAGAGGCTTTTTTTTTCATTCCCCCTTCAGAAAGTTTGTCCAAAACTGTCCAAGTTAACTGCCTGAGGATATGTGTAATTGGGACGTTCAAACTACGAATCTAAAGTCTCTCTGCAAAATGGTTAGGATTTCTCAGACATGCAGCACGGCCTCCTACATTCTAGATTAGCCACAGCTGTATTAGAATATTTACTAAATTATTAAATATGTAGAAGGTTTTTTATATAATAGCAGAAACTGTTTAAAAAATAAACACTGTCACTATGCAATTATGTTGCATATGTATGCATGTCGTATAAGCGAGTGTGAGATGCTTTTTTATTATTTAATTTTATATATCGCTAAGTGGGGTTTATATAGCTGATATGACCTTGAATGCGGTTCATTCACTATTAAGTGGGTTTGTGGTAGGTACTGTACCTTTAGCATTCAGTCCGTAACCACAGAATTCTGTAACTGGTCTTCCTTTTTTAACTGGGAAATCCTCCAAATTTCACAAAGTTTTGAGCTGTACCTCCATTCCTTTAATGAGGAACAAGTTGTCAGTGAGAGCCAGGAGCTGTTCATTTCACAGATGTAAAACCACTTCCTTCATCAGCATGATCTGCCCAAACTCAAAGCTATTCACATAAAACCACTTTAAAATGAGAATAGTGAAACAGCTCAAACCATTCCCTTCAACAAGTATTAACAACAGTAGGGTCAAAATCAAAACAGGCCTTCAGAAAGATTGGTAGGTCTAGAATATAACCCTATAAATGTTCAGAATGGAATACTAGCTTAGAATTAGCAGTATAATAATGCCTCTTATTCTTAAAAAAAAATATCTACTGTGATTGCAGTCATTATTCCACAATCAACATTTCAGAAAAGTCAATGCAATATTGTTGTCTTCCGGCCTCATCGTGTTGCATCTGAGTGGCACCATGTTCTTGAAAATAAGGGCTATTTTGCATTTTCAATTCAAATTTGTATAAAAAATATAAATCAATTCATAAATCAAGTTAAAAAAAATAATGCATCTAATTACTTGAAATTAATTTACTAAACTTGAAATAGATTAAGCACACTGCAGTAAAATTTGTATGTTGTGCACAGTATGCATACTACGTGAGATTTAGCGTCTTCTGCTCCATTTGTTACTGCATTGTATCACTGCTAATTTTCATCTTTTACTGTTGCATTTGCCTCAAATCACCAACTCTCATTTAAAAAAAAAAAGAATTACTGTAGGTGCGTCATTATTCGCAGGTATGCAGTATTCTACGCCATTGTGTAGCTTAAATAGTGATTTGTTAAAAAATATATATAAAAAATAAATAAAAACACTTTAATTACCGAAGAACAGTGCTTAAAGAGGTAATTCAATGCTGACAAGTTTTTTTTTTAATAAACAATTGGCTATCTATGCAGTAGAAATGCATAGAACTTTGGATTTAGCAGTAGAGTATGAACAAAAGCAACCAACGGCACAGAAACTCAGTAATCAAAGTGTGAACGCCCAATAAGTCATAATGGCAAGTTACCATGACACAACTTCAAGAGATGCATTTTTACAAAATTAGTTCAATATTTGATTCATGGCATTGTTACAACCACATAATGCAACATGCAATTTTTCAGTGCTACATGACTACAGAAAACAGAGAAAAAGGGCTATGGCAATAAAAGGTAGGGAAAATTTTTGGCGCGATGGCACCGACGCTGATGGCTGCCTCCGTGGCGTGCTCCGC
>NW_015621043.1:0-1828 GCF_001515605.1 Sinocyclocheilus anshuiensis
CCATTCACTGCAGAGGATCCACTGGTGAACAAGTGATGTAATGCAAAATTTCTCCAAATCTGTTACAAATTTTCAAGATACAAAAGCTGGTACCTTTTCAAAAGGCACAAATATGTACCATTTAGGTAGTAATATGTTTAGTTTAGGTACTAATATGTACCTTTAAGGTACTTGTATGCACCCCTTAGGGGTAAATAAGGTACAAATATGTACCTTTTGAAAGGATTTTTTTTTTTTGAGAGAGAGAGAGTGTAGGTACCAGAATATAACGAAAGACTTGGGCTCTTTTGACTTAATTGGATGAGTAAGTAGCCACCTACCTGTAGCAACCACATAGAAACATGCTAACACCTAAGCATATTGAAATGCACTGGCACACAACACTAACATCATGATGACAATTTTAAATGGAGCCAAATACTCACTTTTTCTTCAGGTAATGCTAAAAACCTACTGTTTAATATGTTAATTAGCTAATAAAAAGGTTTTAAGTTAATCAGTACAGTAATATTCTATACCCAACGGCATTCCCCACATCAACCAATCACTTATTCATTAACCCTACAAATTACAAATGCAGATTTTAAAATGTAGCCCTCCAGGTAATTTGTAATGGTTTACTTTTTGCTCATTGCTTAATAAATTAATTAGCCTGAATGAATAGCTTTTTACATCTGAGCAACAGTTTTCAAGGCAGCTCATTTCCAGCCAGACCGCATGTCACAGCGGTTCTTTAAATAAACACCAAGAACATCCTGCAAACGGTGTTTCTTATTGGAAATGCAGTGCAATTATATAAATCAAAAGCAGTCAATCAATGTCATCTGCATCTTAGTTGCAAACAGACATTTATCATCCCATCTGTATTCATTGGATTGCATATCTGTTATGTAATGCAGAGAGCATAAATTCCTTGTTTTCTAGTTTGATCACTGTAGGACCGGTCCAAAGAGGAATTCTGGGAACACGCTGAGACAAGAACATAACTTCATTACTAAATTCAAGTGTATTTGTGTGATGCAATGGCTAGACAAGAAAAACATGGTTGATTATATAAAAGCCAAAATCAACAGGGAAATAAACCAGTCATTTCTACATCTTGAAGCTCTGTCAGAAAGTTTGGGACCACAAAAAGTTTCAGATTCTGTCTTATTACGGCACCTGATTCTGAAATAAATCTGTACACAGAAGTGTGGACATTTTCCATAGGTGCCATGAAATGTGGTTAGTTGCTTATTGCTGTGCATGAACTTATCATAATTAATGTCATTCCCATGGCAACCAAGATGTGACCCATCACTTATTAAATGTATTAGGTATTAAATGTAAACTCAATGGCATTTACACAACCCGACTTCAGTCCATCAATTAACGTCTTGTGAAAAGCTGTGTCTGTAAGAAACAAATCCATCAATAAGAAATGTAAACGTTTTAAATCATCCCGCATGGCCAAAATACAAGTCCAAAACCCCAAATAATGCTTCTTCCAGTGAAAAAGTCCATCCTCTGTTGATCTCTCACATCAAAATCACCACCGACGTATTTGTTTAAAACTGTTTTAGACTCTTTTGGCTTGTAAACAGTGCTTGATCCATGCATATTTCTCTCCTGATTCAGACAAGACAATGTTTTCACTGGAGAAAGCAATATAAGGAATAGAAAACTCATATTTTAGCAAAATACAAGTTTGGAGGCAACGATTTGTGAAGTTATAAATGCCTTCATGGATTTGTTTCCAACAAACACGCAGCTTTTCGATGATTTTAGCTGATGAACTGGAGTCGTGGATTTCTTGTAGATTATTGTGATGTTTTTATCAGCTGTTTGG
>NW_015621044.1:0-1830 GCF_001515605.1 Sinocyclocheilus anshuiensis
AATTGTGTTGACTTTTGGCTCTACTACTGTGCACATACCCTAATTAAAATAAGAGACACAGGAAAACATTTCTGCTGTGTTGTGGGGAGAAATTTATACTTTTTCTGTAAATAAAATACACTATTGTCCACACCTCACTATATTTCATATGACAAACCAAAAATGTTACCATTTTGTATGTGGCTGCTATATGATGTTTGATGATGTGATATACAATGTTTTGTTTTGATGTGATAAAATATTCAAAACAAAACTGAGGTCAAACATAACTGTTGTGGAAGCTTTATTGTGTCAAATCAGCTGTCTACATATAAATTACTGTATTAATATTATATATGTTTTATTTGTTAATACGGATAAAAAGGCCAGATCCACACATCACCTAGGTTAAGCTGTTGGTAGACATTTTCTTTTAATTTTCTTTTTTACCTAAAATGTTGTTATGGTTACTTAAAACATTCCAGTGTGTAGGTGGACAAACAGAATAGGGCCTAAGCCTGAGCCCAGGGGAACACCATTGTTGACAGACAAAGGTTGCTATAACATATGTTATATTTATAGGACACTGTCTCAATGAAAAGACGGTTACCATGGATATTCCCTGGACATCAGGAACATTCATCAGTTAGTTAACACGTTTCTTTTTCGCTCTGGATATATTATGGTTATGATAGGGTGTTAATATAAGGGATGGATGCTTACTGTTTTCTATGCCATGGACATTACAGAGTGCATGGCTACTGAAAATACTGAAATGATGATTGCAGTGACCTTGAGGAAAACGGGTCAAGACCATTAGGTTTGGTGAAATTAAGACTTCAGATCTCCTTTAGAGGCAGACAGGCAGCAGAAAGGATGGGTAATCATTTAGGGTGATGATGGGCTGCAAACATTGTGTTGACAGAGAAAGCCATGTGTGTTCAATTTTCCTTGTGTGTTTAATTTCCTAACTGTGTCCAACAATGTTCTGGAGTTCTAGACACATAAAGCAATAGAATTGCCTTTTAAAGTGATAATTTTTTCTTTCTGTTCTCTGGGGTGTATTTAAGTGTCTAAATCCTGTTCCTGGAGGCACACCAAGAGTACACTTTTTGAATATCCCCCTTATCCGACCCATCCATTTCAGGTCTTTAAGCCTTTACTAATGAGCTGAGTTGAATCAGGTGCGTTTGATTAGGAAGAGTTTGAAAATGTGTACTGTTGGTGGGCCTCCAGGAATAGTGTTGGGAAACACTGGTCTAAATGACTGCTGTAGTTGATGTAAGTCTTTAACTAGAGCAGTAACATCTTTGTCACTTTCATGGTGACATACTTATTAACAGTGCCACTGAATAGCTGACAAAACATACCAGCCATCTTCAACAGCAGGAATCAAGCTGATCATACTGATCTTCAGGGGTTTTGACGTCACCCACAGACAATCTTTTCACTGACCGTCTGATGAATAAAACATGAAACAGGTACAAACTGTAAGAGCTGGAGGAAATCACCAGTTCCATTCAGACTGGCTTTCTGCAGCTTCCAGAAGCACACAGGTTTAAATCAGTGTTGTTCCTTAGTTCTTGTTAAGCCAAAAGTATGCTTCAGTTTTCTTGAATCTTGAATCAAAATTCTTGAAAAAAAAATCTTGACTCAAATCAAAGACATATGAAATGTGAATCAAAATCGATTCACTGTCCACCCAAAGATTCACACAACTAATATATGCAGTTACACTTTAGTACAGGGACCAATTCTTACTATTAACTAGTTGCTTATTAGCATGTCTATTATTATATGCCTATTATAACATATTGGCTGTTTATTAGTACTTATAAAGCATATATTCTG
>NW_015621045.1:0-1829 GCF_001515605.1 Sinocyclocheilus anshuiensis
GAAACGTCAGGAGCCCCTGATGGTGCAGTCTAATCTGGACGGGCGGTCTCGAGTGCGCAGGACCCGGCAGTCGGAGGAACAGGCTCCCCTTGTGGAGAGCTACCTCAGCGGCAACAGCAGCATCATCTACCACGGTACAAAATACAGTTCAAAGCCACATAGCAAAAAAACTCTCTCCTAATATTTCAAATAACCATAATTCCACAGAGACTCAAGGGTCACGTTCACTCTCGAGGGCATGAGACGTTATTCCAAGCTGTCATTATGCTGACATGCCAATATCGACCCAAGCTGCTCAAACAGAGAGGCTCACAAAGGCCGGTGATTGAAAATGGAAATGCTTGTTTGCTGATTGTTCGGCAAACAATGCTGCCATTCTTTGCACTGCCAGCGGTACTGGCTTGAGTTACTCTATTGATCTCTGTCCCAGACTGCTCAGTGTTAGATAAACCCTTCCTACAATGTCAATGCAGACTTCAATCATCTATATTAAAACATTTGCTAGTGTCAGGGGTCTTTCCTCTGAACTATGAGAAGCCTTATCTTTGTGAGCTAACATTATTTTTAGCTGTTCGTGCTGCATTGTACACAACAAATTAGCATAATAACACAGGCAATCACATTTTTAATATGTGTGATATAGATCTACATTATAGTTATTATGTAGCTTGTTAGTTTAAAGCCCTTTGCACCAGTCTTATTTTAGTATGTTTATATAATACTATTGCAGAGTTTATTAATATTTTGAATTGGCTTTTGATTCTAATATTTTATATGATCAGTTTTAGTTGATGTTTTGTCATTTTTATGAGTTTTTTATATTTTTGTTTAGCTTGAATTATTTCAGTTTTAGTAATTTTAATACTTTATGGATTACAACTTAAACTTTAGTTTTATTTCAGTTAGTTGTCAAGGCTTTTTATTTCAGCTTTATTTTAATTACTGAAAAACATTTTTAATAGTTTTAGTTTTAGTTAACAGTAACAGCACAGCTGTGCTGTAAGCAGTCTTTGAATGCTTATTATGACATTGCTTACCGATGCCTTTGACGAAGTTCTGATTGTGTCAGAAGTTTAGAGTCACATTCCTGATCCTACATCTAGTGAAGAATCAGTAGGAGTTTTTCCTTAGTCTTTTACAAACTGAGGGACATCTTACATTTTTTCAGTTTTCACAATGCCACACATTCTGTCAATAGAGTTTAACTGGTACTTAAACCAGAACATTCCCATAAATCATCATTCAGTTGATGCTGATGATTTGACACCTGTGCTGTGGGACTGTTATTTTCCTCACAGGCTTGTGTCGTGTTATGAAAGAGAGGAATGTCTGTTGATACTAGCAGTATACAGTATTATGAATAATTTACCCTGTTTCCCTCAGTGTTGTGCTGTCTCATCAACGAGAGCACCTTTGGCGCTCATCCAGCATGAGCTGCAGTGAATTGTAACTGTAGTTGATTATGCCGTTGCATTTTATTTCCTTCTTTGTACATTTGTATTTGTCAGCCCTATTGGATGATATGAAGTGGCATATATACTGTACCTCAAGGTGCATTTGCACAGAATATTTAGCTGCACAAAGGCACATAAATGTACTAAATGCATTTACACACAAAAAAAAAAAGAATTGCAGAAATTATAATTGAATGAGATGAAATTATAAAAAACCCTGAAATTATAATTAAATTGATTAAAATGTCATAATTGTAAATTCTGTCTCACTTGTTAAGCTTTGATAATAATTAGGCCCTATAGTTGAAATGACAACTTCAACGTTTGAGGGTTCCCTTTCGAGGGAACTTCGAACTGCGTCCTCTAGGGGTCGCT
>NW_015621046.1:0-1832 GCF_001515605.1 Sinocyclocheilus anshuiensis
CTGACCTCATTCTAGCTCACTGTGACCCTTAGACACTGACCTCTCACCTCCGACCTGCCATTCTCCCACAGGAAACAGCCATGATCCCCTACAACACATGAGCATGCACATTCAGTTGTACATACTGTGAACTTGCAACATATGCATACCATGTCATCTCACACCTTTCTTTGTAATTTCATACATCAGTGGACATTCATTAAAAAGGTGATATTATAAGTGGCATCCGTACATACAGTAATATTCCATGAAAGTCTTTTGGCCTTTTCTTTAAGGGAGACTCATTAACTTTCATTATACATTCCTGTACGTGTTACATCTTGAACCATTATCCACTATCTCTCTCCTCTACTCTTCTATCTCTTTTTCTCAATAAGCAAGGCGGTAAAGGTAACATTTTGCTAGACAGCTCTGTAACAGAACTCGGGAGAGTTCAGATGCTGCAAATCTGTGGTGGTGGAGGAAGTTAGTGAGAGCCCGGTGCCATCTGGAGTGACACGCGTCGCGCTGCTCTGCATGCTAGTCCCACGGTGCATGCCTGTGGTGGGGCTTCATTGGGATGCTGCAAATCATACTTGTGCTGAACTATTTTTTGTTCTCTTTTGTTTTTAACTAGAAATATGAGAAAGGCAAGTGAAAATGGCTCAAATAAACTGCGCAAATGAATCATTCAAATCTTCCAGTATGCTTTGTTACTCTAAAACAATTACACAGAATGAGAAAACATTATTTCATTTGTGCCAGAGTGAAATACGGCACCAATGCTTTGAATCTATATGCAAAATTATTTTTTGTATTTTTAAATAATAAACTTATTTAAAATAAACATTTTAGAATATACACACATAACCAGCTTTAGATTTGAGTATTTTATTGTATAATAATCAATGAAACTAAGCTCTTGACATCATTTATTAAAAATAATCAGAGTGAATCACTCCAGAAGGCCGATAATATTTTCCAGTTGCTTTAAATAGCTTCCTCAATCCTCCCTAACTCCCTGTCCACCTCATAACCACATCATCCTTCATTCACGTGACCAAACACATTCAAGTGTTCTGGGGTCTCAGATTGCATATGTATATACATTTCAGGTTCCATATTATTGCATAAAAGTATTGTTTACTGACACGACCTATTAATAAAAGATGGAAGGTCACAGTTACGCTGCGGCGTGGTGGATTAAGCCTGCTGATATTAAAGAAGTAACCTTGATTAGCTATTAAAATGGAAAGATGAGTTTGCATACATGGTTGCTATAGTCATTTCTCTCACAGTTTGCTTGTATACATTTGAAAATGGATTAAAATGGTTTCTGTGTGATGATATATCTATACAAGTTGTTTGCAAAGTAGTGAATGTTGCTTTTTTTAATCTAAATAGATGTTCGATATATTATTTCATTATTTTAATCTTACTGAGTCCCTTTGACTTCCATGTTTTCATAACTCTTACGATCCCCTCTTTTATAATTGTCATTATTCCTTATTATCAGTTAGAATCATTTCTTAGCTTCAGACAGGTTTCCTATATGCCCTGTGGCATGAAATGTTTATTGTAAGAATCATGGGCATGCCAGGCACAAGTCGGTCAGGAGAAACTGGCAATATCTTTGGGTTTAACAGTGAATTTACCAGTTTATGTCCACCTGAGTTGTATTTTGTTGTTGGTTTTTGTTTTGTCATTTGTGCTCGTTTTAAAAAAAATCTGTCATGTTCTTTTGCCGTTGTCTTTTTATTTGAAGTGTACTGAGGGACAATTGGTTCTTCAGAAACTTTACCGAAACACCTGTATGTGAAATAAATGATGCAAATCACAGCAAAGCAGTCCTG
>NW_015621047.1:0-1822 GCF_001515605.1 Sinocyclocheilus anshuiensis
AGCAGAATGACAATAAAGCTCAACTTGACTTGACTTGACTTGAACCTTCATGTGCATTTTGAAACTTAGTGACCCAGACTTGTCATTGAGTGAATCAAACCATACTGAAGCAACAACTAAAATGACCACTCGAACGTCAGCAAACAAGACACAGAAATGGTTTACTTGGCAGTGCAGAGGAGGATAATAAGTTAAGAGGAAGAAATCGAGTTTGAAAAGGAACTTTGTAGAATAGTCTACTCAAAAATTAAAATGTTGAAGCAAACTATGTTATTATTTGGGAGACATTCTTTCTTCACTTCAATACAGCTGTCAATTTTACCCAAGCCCATTTGGGTTATTTGGGTGAATGGGTGTTTGAACAAACAAACGTGAATGAGCCATAAATGCATCATAAATATTTCAAGTGTGTATGGGGAACAGACTGAAACTGAAATTGTTGATATCTGATCTAGCTCTCCTTGGCACATAGCAATGCTGTAGAGAGATGTTGCAATGTAAGATTTGTGAAATCATTCTTTTGAATCAGATCTTTGTAACTGAATCATAATAAGTTAATCATTGTAACTGAATTGTAACTTTGTAACAGAAGCATAATAAGTTAATAATAACAACTTAAATTTTGAATCATTCTTGAAGCTTGAATGCTTCATTCCCCATTCATCGTAAATGCGTTGAAAAGACTGAACAGTTCAGTATTTTAAATTTTGTTTCCACAGAATAAAAAAAGTCATATGAGTTTGGTACAACATGAGGGTGCGAGTAACTTTCATTTTAGAGTGAAGCAATCCTTTAAAACAAGCAGAAGTCACTGCCAACCTTCAGCGCTGACAGAACACTGAATGAACACAAACAGCAAGCGCTAATCCTACTATGGCTAGAGCCTACTTACCAACGTCTGCCTTTCAGCAAATCAATTAGGTTTACTGAGTAACCTCAAGTCACGTAATTAATATACATAAGCAAAGCCCTTTCAGATCACTTACAGCCCTAACACATTAAAGGCTAAATGAGAAGGCATATAACACATATTCAGCATTTTATGGACTTCAGTTGAATATTGTATAATACCACACTTCATGAATGTTGTACCGTGTCCTAACCAGGTGTGACGGGTCAGGTTTCCAAAGACAAGTAGTTACTGATCCCTGGTTTCTGAGTTATGTCTATTAAATAACTGGAACTTATTACTTCTGGATGAACAGATTTTCAGCCACTTCTGCAAAACTGCTTATAGCGAGTGTTGTGCCCTTATTTTCCATGCTGGTCAATTATTGTGGTATCATATGCTACCATTCAAAAGTATGGAGTCTATAAGAGTTTTTTTTTTTTTTATGTTTCTTGTTTCTTATTTCTATTGAGAAACATTATTACAATTTAAAATGTTTTATCACAGCAATGAATTACATTTTGTATCTCATTCATTCTGTTCGTTGATGAATAGAAAGTTAAAAAACAGAAAACAGAAACTGAAATAGGAAATCTTTTGTAAGATTCCAAATTTCTTTACTGTCACTTTTGATAAATTTCATGCATCCTTGTGGAAAAAACGTAGTTTTTATTACAATTATTATTACAATTTTAATTAACTGTTATCATTTTAATATATTTTAAAACGTAATTTATTCCTGTGATTTCCAGTCATCAGTGTCACATGAAATCCTTAGAATGCTGATTTGCTGCTCAAGAAACATTTCTTACTATTTTTTAATATTGAAAACAGTTGTGCTGGTTAATATTTTTGTAGACCATGATACATTTTTTCTCCAAATTCTTCAATGAACAGAAAGTTCAAAAGAACAGCATTTATTTGAAATAGAAA
>NW_015621048.1:0-1832 GCF_001515605.1 Sinocyclocheilus anshuiensis
TGAGCCCCTGCCCCTCAAAATGTCTGTGCACGTCCCTGCTTCATTCAATACCTAGAAACAAATCAAATCAAACAAAGAGTTGTTTCTTCTTTGAGATTTTATTTATTATCAATTTGGGGTGTAAAATAATGTTTATTTAGGTATGTTGAACCTAAGCACGTGTTAATTATTAACCAAAGTTATGAAAATGTTCAGTTATTTTTGTGCATGGCCAAACAGAAGAAAATAAAATAAATCGTATTGTGGACAAAGGAAAACTAAAAACTAAACTAAAAACAGTGGCACATTTTAAATAATAAAGCCTGTCAAATTCAGAGTAACTGAGACTGCATGCCCTCAGACACCATTGTTTGGCTCAACTGTGGGAGTGGAAAATGACCTAACAAGATGGGAGTGGCCACAAACCTGTCAGACCTGTTCCTGATACATGACTCCAGCAGGATTCTCCCATGCGTTAGTCCTTTGTTCAACCTGTATTTGTCAAGCTGAATGAGGATGGCGGAAACACCGAACCCGGCTACTACCTCCTTTCCAGCACCGACTATTTCTCTACCACTTGGAATGGAAATATTGAGGACATATTCAGGGGCCCTGATTTGTTTGGAAATTGTAAGTGTTATTGTTTATAACTTTTTCCAGACTTACTGGGTTAAACCTCTATAATTCACAAAGATGTATCCTTTGTTGGATTATGGCAGTACAGTAGCCTATACACCTTTATTTCATGTGTAAGTCATAATAATAAGGATATAAGTATACGATTCATACTTGATACTCTGAAAGATAATATTAGGTTTATTATGCCCATACACACCAATCACAACAAATTTTGAGGTCTTTGAATTCAGAAAGCCTGTCTTACCTGTCAGCAAACTGTGGTGTTTTTAGTGGGTCACATGTTGCATTAGGCCAAGTAACTAAACAATGACTTTATCCCATGATAATACTGAAAATATCTAGTAATTTTTCATCTTTGAGTATTACTTATTTTCTAATATGCTATATAAAATGCAGTGGCTTCATATATATACTTTTTTTTCAATCAGGTGTTTGGAGGGTTGGTGTGGATATTAGTAGCGTCGACGAATGTGTCTGTGCCATTGTTGCAGGGATGGGTGATGTTTGTGTCAGTAACCATGTTCATCTGTTCGTCTCTATACCTTGCCCTGTTTCTGCTGGGCCTGGCTGACAAGATTAACACTGACTGGAATTTCATGGTGAGTGTGTATGACTTTACAAATGCACAGTGCTAAGACTAATTTTGACACATTCATAGAGTGGACACTTTAGTGTAGATTATTGGACACTAATTGCCAGGACAATCATGCAAGTACAGTTTAGGGTAAGCACCTGGCTCAAGGTCACAGGGTTGGTGGAACAGGAAATACCAGTGCTTGCAATACAGTTCTTAAAGTTCGATTTTTAGATAGGTTGGAGGATTTTCATTTGTTCAAGATCATTTCCCAGGGGTTCATTATTTTTAAAATTAACAGATCTTTATTTTTGTAATATGAAGGTCACTTTTAACCATATTCGAAACTATACCTTTTACTATGCCTGTATTGTTTCTTTTTTTTTCTTTTTTTAATTGCATTTATGTGCATAATGTATTTTTATAGATCCTGATTCTGTCCAAGATCAAGAAAATATGAAAATCCATTTTAAATCCATTACATGAATTACAATGTTAGTGTTTAACATTATTAGCCAAAATGATTAGAACACTAGTATTTTCACCATCTAAAAAATGGTTTTAAAATCAGTTATTTCTATCTTTGGCTGTGGTTTGTCAGTAGGAAATATCAGTTTACATGTCCAAACATTCATTTTGC
>NW_015621049.1:0-1833 GCF_001515605.1 Sinocyclocheilus anshuiensis
TTTGCTCCTGTCCAGAGCCGCTCTTTCCTCTGCGCTCAGTGTACACCCCATGGCTAGATGAACCTCGGCTCTTTTTTATCTCCAAAACGGTCCGGGTGAGAAATATCCTCGGTGTTTCTTCCTTATCCCTCTCTAAGGCTGTCCCTATCCCTCTCTCACACACACACACACTCTCTCTCTCCCTGTCGGCGACTAGCTAGAGCATTAAATCCCGCAAAAGACAACGTTGGGCTGGAACATAAGTCTTTGGCGCGCCTCTCGCACTGTGTAGCGGGGTCGTGGTGCTCTGTCCTCGGGCTGGGAGGTCTCTACTGGGCGGCGGCGGCGGCTGCGAGCGCTGGCATCGTTAGCTTGCGTACAATGGAGGGTCAGTATGGAGAGAGAGCGCGCTGGGCTCGAGACAATCTCGCTGACGTCAGGAGTAGAGAGTGAGAGAGAGCGCGCGCGCACGAGCGAGCACTCGAATCGCGCACCGTTAAACACAGCTAGATTTATGCCGTTATATGCAGGCGGAATGAATGCGCTTCTCTCGGTATTTCGCGCAACGCAAACGCTGTTAAACGATGTGTGTGCGGAGATATGCGGGATGAGTATTGCGTTTGTGTTTGTGTGTATGTGGGGCTGATGATTTAAAGCCGATGAGCGGGCCCTGGCCACAGGAAGAATCACAGAAAGGTGTGGCCATTAGCCTAGTGTTGACAACCTGTAACAGCACCGCCAAATGACTAGAAATCTGACGAGGGAATTGTAAATATTTATTTTGACACGAAATTATAGACAAAATATTTAATTTCTTCATTTATTTTAAAGAACACGGTTGTTTGACAAAGCAGTTTGCATAATGACTTTCAGGGGAGTCGAATATATTACTCATTAGGCTACTCGTTACTCCTCAAAGAGTAGCTAATTATTAGCCTAACGTTACTCCCTGTCAGCAGTAATTAGTTACACTACTAGTTAACTTGAACCATTTTTCCGTTACATTCCACTTCTCAAAATTCTGTCATTTACACATTTTTACTGCTTTAGACAAAATGATATTTATTCATTTTCCACTGAATTATGCGATCTAGTGAGCATTATCTGCTTCCAGTGCTGTTTGCCTCATTATGTGATCAAAATCCGCATTAGATCGTCATCGAAGTTATTACAAACACTCGATTGTGGTTTACAGTGAGTTTTAAGTAGAGTGCATTATTTATCTCATAAATTGTGATTTTGTAATTTCCAGTACTAGGGAGTTTAAATTGTAGAAAATTGTTTTAATTTTAACATTTCAAAAGAGTAATATTTCAAAGTTAATGGCAAGGTTGTTTAACATACGATATTAGCAATGTGGAAATTATATATTTACCAGGGAGTCGAATAAACATGCTAAAAAATTCAATGCTAAAGGTAAAGGTAATTTTAGGCATAGAATCTGTTAAGGTTCACCTTCTGCAATGTATATTGTAATTTAACACCACTTTCAAAGCTAGAATGTGAGTTATCTAAACACATCATGCTTTAAGGTCCTATGAAATCCAAATGTATAATTCTTATATTTTGTTCTAAATGATGTATTAATCATTATTATTATTATCCCTACCCTCCAGCAACCTGTCACTCATATGAGACTGCAGCATTTAGCAAACAACAATGATCCAATCAATTCCCGATGGACAAAATTAAGTCCCACCCTAAATGTTTTCTCATTTAAGAAGCCATTTTATTCAGATATATGGATCATAAAGAAAAGACAATCACAATTTCTGTTTCATGCTGACTTTAATGATGTACCACCAACTAATTACTAAGGAAAGCAAGCAAGGCCTAACTTTAGTTTTTTACAGC
>NW_015621050.1:0-1833 GCF_001515605.1 Sinocyclocheilus anshuiensis
ATATAAATTCAATTTTATTGAGATTTACTGGAAGTTACCAAGATTGCATGCAATTTTATCACTTTTATACTTAAAAGTTAAATATAGACTTTTTCATGACTAAAACATTATAAAACCAGAGCTACTTTAATAGCACTAATTTTATTACACTTTTATGCCATCCACTTTGCTGTTATTCATGATTAAAGCATTTAATTCTTTTCCATAATTTGAATAATAACTGTGGTCCTGATTGACAGAAAAAGGTACACAAATAACTCTTTAAAATAAAATTCCATTTACTGCCCAGTTTCTGTGGTCAGTATTTTGATGTTAATTGAGATTTGTAGCAACAAAGGACTTCTATTACAGGCTTAATTTGTGCAGAAAAGATTACAAATAATTTGGTTTCAAAACAGCATAGCAATATTTCAGCACATTTAATGCCTTCTTAAATGGATTGTGTGTGTTTAGTGAATAACATAGAGCGCTGAAATACCACAATGCAAAAGTGCTGCAACTATTTAGTGAATTTGCCCTTTCATGTTTTCAAACAGCCAATCATTCTGCCTTGACACAATATGTCCGCTGAAAAACCCCCAGAGGATCTGTGAGACGGGTGGACACTGCTGCAGACAGTCATGCGTTCTCCAAATGAAATAAACAAATTCAAAGTGGCATCTTCAAGGCTCCAGAGGACCTCATGTATATTCATCATACATTCATTGCAAAGCATCGTCTGTACATGTCTAAGAGCATGCATGCACCCTAAATTACTCCCCTACTGAACAGCATCAATTGTAATGATAACCAGAGAATACACAAGTTTATTATTGGTATTATAAGCAGCAGCTGCAAAGATAAACCAAACCAGACGAGCTGGTTATGAAAAAGCCATTTATATCTGGTGTTATTGAAAAGGAACAGGAGGGTATATATGTATTGCCATAAGACCTGAAATTTGTTGTGACTTTCACATGACCTCATCACAATTTTAAAGGGGTCACGTCATTGAATCAAATTTCCCTCAACCTTTTTATACTATGAAACAACTGCAACTTTCAGAACTCAAATTTAGTAAAACTAAAGTAAAAAAATTTGGAATTTGTTCTCAAATTCATGTTGAAGTAAAATAAATATGATATATCGAAGATAAATCATGATATGAGTAAAATGTAGAAAAATGCTAAACATTTGCATTATTTCTGGCTGTGTGTAGCACCTACTTTTCTGCATATCCTTCTGAGGAATCACAATGTTACAAATGAGTGGATTAAGTTAATTTTTTTAACAATGTCTATGATAATTTCAGTCATCTTGTTTATCTCATGAATAGTTTAATAAGTGTAATTCTTCAATGCAAATGTTTTATGCAATGCAAAAAATGTTTTATGAATATATCACAACATAGTTCTGTTTTCCAAAAGCAGAGCAGCAAACACGTGTTGATTAATTCAAAGGGTGAAAAAATGGTAAATAAATAAATAAATGAGGTTAACACCAGCAAAGAAAATGTAGTTATTTATATATTTATTCACTGACACAACCTGGTAATACATTTCACGACGGACACAAAGGTCGAAGACCTGAACTATCATGCCTCATATAAGTTATCAGACATAGCTGTTTCCAAAATAAACCAGGAGAGTTGGCACTTTAACCTAAGCTAAGTTGAGAATATCTAAAATCCATTTAAACCTCTTACATTCCTTCTGCTTGAAAATCTATTACAGTTATTTTGAACTTTTCTCAATAATTCCACTTCGATTTTGCTTACTTTATGAAAGGATAACCCCACACTTCCAACCTCCATGAAAGTGCTTTTTAAACATATACTTTATATCACCATATTCA
>NW_015621051.1:0-1832 GCF_001515605.1 Sinocyclocheilus anshuiensis
CTCTTCTCCATGCGGTACTGGTAGATGTGTAAGGTGAACAGCATGTGGGAGTTGCGGCGGTCTTCCTCATCTGCATCTGGCCGGTTGGTGCTACGTGCTGCGATGGCGGCATCAAGAAACAGGGCAGCCTCCTCTGCAGTGGGAGCCCTTAATTCGCTCTGGTTCTGGAGCTACAACATGGAGAGGATTGTTAGGTTCAAGTTATATATGGTTATATATGGTTTTTAAGTTATATATGGTGACAACATTTTATTTTTGCCAATTCTAGTAATCTTGAGAATTTTTCTGTAAAATACTGTTAATTTAATTTAATTTATTTTTTTGGGAAATAAAAACTATGAATTATCATATCATTTAAAATTAAATATTACAGTAAAAAAAACAGATGTTATTCAAGTCAAAATATTATTTAATATGATTTCATTATGACTACATAAACCAGCAACTGTAATTTTTTAAAGGTCAGACATGCTAGAAAGAAAATCTTCAAGTGTCAACTCCAAACTGTACTATTTTTTATACCATATTTTCATACGGCTTATCCCTAGTTGGAGTTGACGACGAAGGAGATCAAGATAACTGAGCCTCTTTACACAGTTCTAGACAATTAAATCGAGTCTCTGGGGCAATCAGAGAAACAAATACGCCCATAAAGGGAGAGGGATTAATGATGAGAGTGAGTGGTGGATAAAGAGGGCAAGAGGGCAGCATCTCTGCTCACGCAAAAAGCCTGATGGAACAAAGGGAATGAAACATCCACTGGCCATATTTATGGTATTTTTCAAGGAAACAAGCAATTAGGCTGAATGGAATGGATCTTAGTTACCTGCATGTTTTTCCTTGATATTTCTGATACACTTACTGACTCAATCAGTTGTATTTTTTAAAAAGCAGCCATCAAAAGCATATTCCTTTAGAACAATAGTGGCCACTTTCCTGCAGTGTTCGCCAACCGCCCGTGGCCAACAAGCCACTCTAAAAGTAAAGTGAGGAGAGAATGCTGTTCAAACCCACTCCCCAGATTTGAACTTCACAGGCCTGTAGGCAGTCTTTGATGTGCTGCTTCATATGGAACCCCAAAAAAACAACATCTGATGCCAACACCTGGCAGCGCTTTTAACTACCCTCTACCTACCCCCTTCTGATATTTACCCCCTTCCAATAGAAGGTAAGGGGGAGGGTGAAACAGCGCAGCAGCTTACCCAGATGGATCCTGATGGTGCACTGAGTAAAAAGAACCACCACTACATCTGGCCTTTAATTTGAGATTTAGTGACTAAGCTCAGCTAAAAGTATTCTGTAATAACTTCTACTGTTAAGTGAGGGGTAGCTAAAATCTATGAAAACTACTTAACTGATAGAACAAATATGATACAATGATCAACAGAGACGTGACCTAGGCATTTCTAGATAGTGAATTTTGATCCCATTCCCCCTTCTCTCTCTGACTCTCTACTGTCTTACAATAGAAATATATTAAACATTAATTTATTGTATCCTTGCTTAATATGACCCCAAACTAGAATATTGAATATATTTTGTGTTTTACATTTTTATGTATTTTGTAAAATAACAAAATTATATAATATAAAATATATCTTTATAATGTAAAATGTTATAATTTAAATACATTTTATTTTTAATTTATTATTTTAATATTATACTTTTTTACATTTTACAATACAAACAATATAAAACACAAAATATACACACTACATTTATTGATTGATTGATAGGAATTAACAATTTTAAAATAATTTATTCATCAAGGATGTATCATAATTATCTGTATTACATTTACATTTAGTCATTTAGCAGACGCTTTTATCCAA
>NW_015621052.1:0-1838 GCF_001515605.1 Sinocyclocheilus anshuiensis
AGCAGTTTAGTAGGTTAAAGTCCAATTACACCATGGAAAAGACTTTCACTTACTTTGTGTCAAATTCAATGAGGTTGGTGTCAATGGGGGCATCATTTTCTGGAGCTAAAACAAGAAGGTTGCAGAAGGAATATTGATTGGCACTCTGTAGGTAATGGGCATAATTTCCCACTTAAAGAACCCCTTTTACAAAGGTGTCTGCACATAGATGTTTTCATTCGTCAAAATGGTTATTATTTTTGAATTTCTTTGCTACTAAAATCTCACCCACGGGCAGCTATTCAATCAAACAACCACAAAATATTATTTTTCAGTTTTTAGCTTTTGGCTGTTGTGCACATATTTGTACAGAAGGAATTCGGTACTGACATGTTAGGAGTTAAGAAGTATATATTTTTGATATATATATATATTTTTTTTTTTACATATTTACATACTTACAATATTTTAATATTTCATTCAAAATCTTTTATAATACATTTTTTATATTCCCTGCATAAGGGAAAGTCTATGTTTTAGGTGCTGTAACTGATATCACACTAAAAATAAATCCTAGCTTTAAACTAGTTACCCAGAGCAATATGAAAGCAGATAAAAAGGCACATACCATCTCTGTAAATCGATTCCTCCAATGGTTTGGGATGCATTAATGTAAAGGGGAGCTCAACGGCAACATCACTGAAGAGAGAAATGCAAATCATGAGAGTAAGGCATCCAAGAGGCATGATAACCAAATAAATCCTGGCCATTTAGGATACGCTGCAACCAAACCTCAATCCCATCACTCATGAGGTGCTAACAGAGTGCTGGAACCACTGGCCTAAAAGCATCAGCACAAATGGTTCACTAATTCATGATATCTTATCAAGTGTCTGAGCCTGTCTGTGCTTCTAGTCAAAAGCTTGGCTACTTATAGGAATCTCTAATGTGCACAATTGGCTGGAGTCAGCCGTGTAAGACAGACTCTTCAATATATGGTCAGTCCTTGTCAATGAAATTCACTATGGAGCAGCTTTAATCCGGTTTTCAAAAATGTTTCAACATTTGCACACATTAAAAACAGAATAATTTCTGTTAGGAATAAACAGAAAGATCACAGTACCTTGAGGCAAGATCTCCAAGCAGCCTGAAAAAAATAAAATGGGCTAAAATAAAACATGATCTTACTGTATTGCAATAATAAGCATTCCATACTGATTTAGCAAAGTCATTTCAATGTAACCCTGGAATGAAAAAAAAGGGGTCAAATTTATCTGTCTAGCTACTAATCTGTCTATCTTTATCAACAACAACAAAAAAACTTATTTCATATAAACTACAAGTCAGGCACACCAGAATGAATGTTTGTCATGATCCAAAAGACCATTTTTGACTGGTACCAATCTCATTACATAAACAAATGTAATGTTTAAAATTTACCACACATATAATTATTTATATTGAATTACATTTTTGAGTTAATTTATTGTACATGGGAAGTGAACAACTAAACAAACCATATTTGTGTATAATAAAAATCTTTCATTACACTGAAAATAAAGATAAACCTAGAATATTTTCTTTTAATAAAACAACTGAATCCAATACTGGTCATTTTGACCCTGTTAATACATTTGTGCAGTCTAAAATTCCCCTTTTAACCAGTTATAATGATAATGGTAACTAGATTTTTTTTTTTTTTTTAAAGGATTTGTGAACGATCCTTGCCTTTGCTAAACCCATGGCTACAATGCCGGGGAGTTGAGGATGTTTATAGCATGTTGCTATGCAGTTGCTAGTTTTTTTTTTTTTGCCATACAGGTGCATCTCAATAAATTAGAATGTGGTGGAAAAGTTCA
>NW_015621053.1:0-1841 GCF_001515605.1 Sinocyclocheilus anshuiensis
GAGCAGGACACACACAAAACATGGAACAGAGTCTGACAATAATATAAAATGTAAAATATTATTCTCCTAGACTGACTATCAGATGTGCTTTTTATTTTCTGTTTGCTATTGTTATCTCTCTTAATATAACACATTGCTTGGAAATCTTCTTGGCAATCTCTTGTTCAATATTCTTAGAAGTTAGCATTGATGAATATTATTGATGGTGATATTGGCGATTTGTTTACTAGTTGTTGTCCCATGTGGTGGTGGGAAGGAACCATGCTGAGCTGCTGAATTTGGAGGAGATTTATCTAGGAAGACATAAGAGGATTTTAAAGGGGAACAGAAGAGGGGTGTGAAATCTCATCTACATAAATGTTGATTCATGTTGGTTTTATTATAAGTTCAACCCTACTTTTATAGCTTATTGAAATGTGCTGAGAATTGATAGCAGAATGTCTGCTAGTCTGTACAGCGGTAAAGAGGCTCACTTTCAATTCTGCATGCAGCAGCCACTAGAAACACTCTCTTAAAAAGGGCATATGCTGTTTTATGGATGTTGATATGCTGGTGTCCCCGTTCTTAACAGCTTCATCAGAAAGACCATACTGGTTAACAGGCATTTTTGCATAGCTATGTGATGGACCAGAATCAATCCAGCAATAATCTCCTGGACCAGCATGGAAATGTATTCAATTATTCACCAGGGCAGGGTCAGAAAATACATAAATGGTCAGGAACTCCACTTGAACTAGAGATAATTACAGGATATGAAAGGTAATATTTTCTCCAGCCCACTCCAAATTAAATTTAAATTTCTCAGAGTTCACTTCACAGCTCTCAGAAATAATGTTAAAGTAGTCATGTTTTTGCAGATGTTTCTAAAACATTCTCCTCCAAACGAGACAATTGTTAGAGTAAGAGAATAGAGGTATAAAATCAACGTGGATATCCCCAATAGTTTGATATCAGAAGAATTTGAGTTCAGACTGAGATTTCTGACTTTTGATTGCAGACTTTGGCATCTTTTTTAAAATCTGAGATTCATTCTGAAACTCTAGAAGAGGCCCATGTGAGATTATAAGAAAGGTAAGATAGTATAAGAAAGTTATTGGTGGGAATGAAGAATAATTATAATTCTTAAAAAAAAAAAATCTTCTTAAAAGTCATCATAAATAACTTTTTTAAAATTGGGATAACCTAAAACCAACTTGTCTTCATTCCACAAAAGTAAGATGTTTATTGAATTTAACTGGTTGTTTTAAATAATTATTGTAATTAGGCATGAAAACATAACACCAGCAACATATTACTGCTAGCAACGTGCATAAGTATACACAACTATGACCTATCATGAAAACACTGATCAATCATGATTGCCTGACTTTTTATCTTAATTATTTGTCTTTCAACAGTTTTAATTTTGACCGCCAACTTTTTAAAATACATCACTCTTGATAAAATGTATCTACTTAAAAAAAAAATAGCATGGAAAGACTATTACAGAGATAAAAAGGTGAAAAAGTTATTTTTTAGTAAACTCATAATTTTAACTTGAAAATCACTAACAACTCAACAAGTCTCAAATCAGGATTTTTTGTTTGTTTGTTTTGTTTTTAATTGTTACTGTATAATTTTCAGCAGCATTTGTGCACACGCAGGACATGTTCATTAAAATTAGCGTGGCAACACTCACACACACACAGATATGGGACGCTTTCACACTACAGAGAATGAAAGCCAGATGGAGCGTGAATAAATGCAACAGACTGCTGAATCTTTGGACTGTATATATAAAGCTTTTACTGTATATTAAAAAGGTTACACTTTATTTTGATAGTCCACTTTAGACATTCTAC
>NW_015621054.1:0-1842 GCF_001515605.1 Sinocyclocheilus anshuiensis
GAGTCTAGTGCTGTCAAATCTGATGCTGTTTGATCACAATACTCACGTTTCGTGGTTTTAAATAGTCAGATATTTCAAAAATAGCATAGTGTCCCACAAGGGTATGTGTTGTACCGTGGTATTTTTGAGAGCACTTAAATACAATGGTTCATGAATTATGGCAATACCTGGGTATTTTTTGAAATACCTTGCAGGGACGGTAAAATATATGAATATGGTAATCAGACAGTATGTTTTATATGGGGTAAATGCCAGGATACCACCACAGTATTTATTTTTTTGAAAGGAAAAAAAGTGTGATGTTACTGTGATACAGTGGTGGTACATGGTGGTACATTTTGTTTTGTTTTTATTTTATTTTTTCCTTTTGTATGTATGTTTTATGTATTTCTTTGGGTTGTTTTAGTTAAAGAAAGCCACACCTAAAAGCATATAAAACGTTTTCATAACCATATATATTCAACTTATTTAATTTCAGCTAGTTTTTCATTTTTTTCCCGGTTTAAATTGATGTACTTAAATACCTAAAACTGAAATAAAAATGAATAAAAACTATATGAAAAAATTAATAAAAAATGACAAAAGCACACAACAAAATGACTAAAACTTTAACTACAATTGAAATTAACAAAAAAAATACAAAACAGAAAATATGAAAACTAATTTAAAATATTTATAAACGCTAAATATTAAGTTGTATTATAGTATTAAACATTTCGCATATGAATAAAAACTGTATATAGACATTTAAATATACATTTTATTTAACATTTAAATTAAAATATCTAATAACAAATAACAAAATTCCTAAAACTTTAATAAAAATTAACAGAAAAAAGAGAACGTAAAAGTAAATATTAATAAAATGTTATATATTATGAAATAATATTAATATTATAAAATATTATTTTAATGAAAACTATAATATCTTCAGTATCTCAATATTACTAAAATTACTTGTTCTTTTTGTTTATATAGTTTCTGTATTTTATTATTTATTTATTTTTTGTAAGTTTTTATAGCAATACTAATGCTTTTACTTACTTATAGTGACATTTGCGAGATCATCTGATGGCTGATTTAACATGTTCCTTTAAAAAATCTAGTTTATTTTTGTGTTCGTCCGGTGACCAGCAGGACTGCATCAGATCTCATTTTCAGACTTGTTTTCTGCCTCGACTTTCATCTTCTCTTCCTGCTTAAAACATGGAGTCGAGAGGAACAGTCACATATTTAGCCTTTGCATGAAGCTGATGTTTATTATTTGCTATAAAGAAAGAAACGGAGGTGATATTTGTGAGGTTGTAGGTCTGGGAGCATTAGTGTGAACGTGATGTGGGGTAATGTGTCTTCAAAGCCGGTGTGTGCTTGTGTGATTGTGGAAACCACCAGGGAGGACTTGTGTGAATTGAAGGAAGGAAGCATGGAGATGTTTCAATGGACTCCTGCGTCCTGCCTCCAAAAAAACTAAATATGCACTGAAAAACATACGTTTGTATGTGCTTCAGTAGACTTGGCATTACATGCATGCTAATGCATTGTTATACAAGCACACACACACCCTGTGTGATGAGCACACAAACACATGTGCATGTTTGCGCTTTCATAACCTGATTACGTTACGTATGCGCACCCGCTGCGTTCAGGCCATTGTCCGACATGAAAGTCACTGCTGAACAATATAAACTTTCACACAGCTCGAGACTGAAAACACATGCTTGAATTGAGACATTTGAGTGGATAAACACAGTGAGAGTGCAGTGACTTTATTTTAGTGTTAATGAGCGCCATCAAACCTTGACTTTTGCCCTGCTATCAGATAAGAGTCTGGTTTTGCTGTCC
>NW_015621055.1:0-1833 GCF_001515605.1 Sinocyclocheilus anshuiensis
TGAACAAAAACTGTTCTTATTATTGCAATTTTTTCTCAAACTCACTTGTCGTTTTACAGTCGGGATATAACGTGTGCTGAAGGGACAGCAGCTCAATAGAAACCGTATTTGGTACGATTCAACGTTCAAAAACTTGATCCGTGAGCTCGTGGGGACTAGGCTCTTTTAATTGCCAAGAACATAACGTCAATGTTTAACCAGTAAAGGGCAAATAATTATGTGTTAAACATGCTTGTGTGTGTGTGTACACACAGCCATGTTGTCAGTTATGCTTTAACCGTGTGTGCTCAGAGCCGTGTCAAGCGCTCGGCTTATTCAGCGCACACATTGGGTCGCGCGGGGGTCTGGCCAGAACGCGAAACGCTAGTGGCTGATGACGGGGTGGTGTTGCCCTGGAGTGGGCGGGGTCTGGTTTGAGTGGGCGCAGACTTTGGAATACTGACAGCTTCCAGCGCGCAGCACACATATACACACACACACACTCACACATTTACAGTGAATAAGACACGGTTGTTCTCCGCTTAGAGAGGTAAGCATGAATTTCAATTCTCACTCCTATATTTGTTCGAAACAAGCGTTCACCCAAAAGTTCAATCTGTGAGTGTGCACTGGCAGGAAAAACGGGTGTTGGGTGCCCTAAGGAAGAACTTGTGAGTAAATAAGACCAGTGGGGCGAGAGAGGGCTGAGAGGTGTGGCTTCTGTTCTAGAATCATAGAGAGTAAACTAAACTTAAGTGTTGCAAGCAGCAGACTCCAATACTAGAGCAATAATTCACAGCTTAATATTTAGGCTGTAAAATGTTTTGTCAGGTGGGCTTCAGGTGGGTATCATCTTAAAGAAATGGTCTTATTCATTGAATTCAAAACCTGAACTGAATAATTCAGTATGACTGAATCATTAGCTAAAAAAAATAAATACATCCTTAAGGTAACGCTGACTGTTACCGCAGTGTAGAAATGTAGTATGAAAAATATAACAACAAAAACGCACTACTGAAAACAGAAAATAGCAGCAGATTAAGATCCTAGTAACTTGTTAAATCTGACATGTACAATGTGAACATATGCAAGTGATAAAACTCTAGTTTTCTTAGGGAAAAAAATGTTTAACGGGAGTGATATAGACATTATCCAACAAAATATACAATAAAAGCTGTTCATTGGTTAACCGTAATTGCCTTGGTAAATGTGGTAAATCTATATTTTTAAACACAATTTTGTATTTTCGCTGTAATAATTGTAAAATATTTACAATATTTTTATCCATATTTATATAGCCATGCAATGTATTTGTGTGATAAAACATTGAACTAAAAATATGTTTTAAAATGTATGAAATTCCTTGCCCCTCCCTGTATGAAAAATACAACATATGTTTTTAATCATTGCATTTTACAGTGACAGATATTTAACAGCTCATATCAGTTGGTATCTTAACATTACAATTTAATTGTATTGTAATTTCAAATTCATTTAATCATATATACTGTACAGTACAGTTAGAAAGTGCAAAATGTAGTCACCAAAATTTCATCCTGTATTACTTTTGAATCTATAGCTGCCAGTTTCTACCATAAATATAACAAAAATACATCTTCCAGAGGGCCAAACTAGAAATAAAGGGATAGTTCACCCAAAAATGAAATTCTGCCATCATTTACTCACCCTCATGTTATTCCAAAACTTTATGACTTTCATTCTTCTGTGGAACATAAAAGAAAATGCTTTGAGAAATATATTTTAAAATGCAAATCAATTGTCACCAAAATGGTTTGATTACCACACCAATCTTCAAAATATCTTCTTTTGTGTTCCACAGAAAAAAGAAAGTCA
>NW_015621056.1:0-1837 GCF_001515605.1 Sinocyclocheilus anshuiensis
CGATGAACAGAGACAAAAACGGGAAAATCATACTGGCTGGCGGGTCGCCCAGGATAATAAGTCGCCCTAGGAGACCTTGGGGTCGAGCGTCTTCTAGTATAGTAAGGCCCCCCTGTGGTCCTGTGGCCGAGGACTGCAGGTCGGACGGTGGCCAACCCTCCGGTTTTGGACCTTTGCCTGTCCCTAGACTCCGAGAATGCTCGGTGGTTTTGACGCGCCTGCGAGAGGGGTCCGCGGGCGCGGAAAGGCCTCCGGGTGTTATGTGTAGCAATACCGAGCCCTTCGGTGCAAGAGGCTCTGCCGAAGAAGCCCCGAGTTCGGGTCAACCCGACGTTTCCCTCGGGGGAGGTCCCACCGTGGCCAACCCCACTCCGGATGAGCTGCACGAGGACCCTGGCGTGGTAGTGCCGCTGCCACTCGGGGACTATGCGTGTGCTCTGTGTGGCGTATCGGCGGGCACCTTGATGTGGGTTGTGAATCACTTTGCGACTCGCCATGGAGGGGTGCTCGTTAAATACAGTTGTCGCTTGTGTGGAAAGGTCTCTGCTGCGTGGCGGACCATCGTTTGTCACGCCCCACACTGTAACGGCGGTATCGGACGCAGACAACGCTCAGGCGCTTTTGTCTGCGAGGGGTGTGGCCGTGGTTTCGTCTCCGACAGGGCACGGAGTACGCACGAACGGCACGTCCACCCCGACCTCCGGAACAGGAAGAGATCGCGCTCAGTCCCCGCGGTCTCTGAGGGAAGTTCTGTGTTAACACAGGCGGAGTTGGAGGTAGAAGTCGCGCGGACCTTAGGGGAGGGCGTTGATGGTGCCCCCAAACGCCCCAGACTCTCTGAGGAAACAGACAGCCCGATGCTCGATGAAGCGAATTCGCCAGTTGCTCTACGAACGCTTATCCTGCCAGAAGGTGGCCTCCTGGCTGGACTAAGGGAGGTGGCCATAAAAATGGTGGGGGGGGCAGAGGATGGTGAGGAGGGCTACGTCCGAGTACTCTCTGCCTGGTTGGAAGGTGATGGCGAAGTTCCTGCCTTGGTCGAAAGCCTGGCATCACAGACGCTTCAGAAGCTGCGTGAGGTCGCAGGTCAACAACTACCAGCCTCGAGGGCCAGCCGCAATCAGGGGGAAACGGTTGGGCCCCGCTGGCAGACCACTGGGAAAGCAAGGCGGCTTGCCTACCACGCCTGTCAGCTGAAATACCAAAGGGACCAGGTCAGACTCGCCGCCGAGCTCCTCGAGGGTACGTGCGCTTCCGACTGCCCGCTAACAACCGAGGAAATATATGGCGAATTCTGCGGAATTTGGGAGAGAGTAACGGCCTTCGAGGGCCTGGGACCCTTTGTGCCCTTTGGCCTGGCAAGCAATGGGCACATGGCTGGACCAATCTCGGCCGATGAGGTGGAAAGATGTCTCAAGCAGGCAGCGAACGCATCCGCACCTGGGCCCGACAGGATCAGGAAGCAGGATATTCTTGCATGGGACCCCGAGTGCGAGGAACTTGCACACATGTTCAACGTGTGGTGGATCACTGGAGTCATCCCAAAATGCTTCAAGCAAGGTCGCACGGTACTAATCCCCAAGACCTCGGACCAGGGTGCGTTAATGGAGATCGGCAATTGGAGACCGATCACCATCGGTTCGATGGTCTTAAGACTCTTCTCCAGGGTACTAACGAAGAGGTTGGTGGAAACTTGTCCTCTTCACCCTAGACAAAGGGGGTTTCGGACCAGCCCCGGGTGCTCAGAAAACCTCGAGGTTCTGCGAAGCCTATTTGAGCACTGCAAAGAAGAGCGCAGCCCGTTCGCAGTGGTATTTGTGGACTTTGCAAGGGCATT
>NW_015621057.1:0-1843 GCF_001515605.1 Sinocyclocheilus anshuiensis
AGTTATTTATATTAAGCAGTTCCAGGCAGGTCTTCACAGCATTACGTGTTCATATCACTTCACCAAATGCAGTTATTTCAAAGGTCCTTATAGTCTACAATAGCAAAAGAACCAAAACCCACAACAACACTGGCCAAGCATAACATACACAACAAAGACTTTGTGATATCCAATGAGGCAGCAGAATACGGAGGCAGACGGATGCAATTTATGATTCTTTATTTTTTACAGATGCCGAATACTGCAACCATGAGCAGGTTTTGGCTAGGACAACAACAACTCTTCTGAGCTCTGAGTGGTAAGCGACCTGTTATCTGAGAACGCCCTCTAGTGGTCACACTCCCAAATGACATAATGCTTAAGACTTCACTACATTCCCTTACCCCTGATAACACTAGTCATTCAACAACTTGGTCACACATATATATCAACAGCATTATATGAACATTATTTTTTTATTTTTTACAATTTATCACATAGCCTAAGCTAGGGACTTCGGGTAGCCTGCCTCCATCCCAGTGAGTTCCAGGATGCATTCTTGCCCTGTGGCTGGGGAACTCACCACTACTCTAAGCAAAGTCAACTGGGCAACTTCCTTGTTCTTGTAGACCTTCTGAGTTCAGGCTGCTCCTCTACCTTTAAAGTCTCTGGTGTAATTCCAGTTGTCTGCTGTACAACACTGTCCTCTGGTGGTGCAGGACTTACTGGTTCAGGCAATGGTAATTCCTCCACGTCTTTCAAGGAAGTCTCCAACCCCACAGCTGCTCCAGCAGGCGCTACCACATATCTGGTCCTCACCTGATCAATGTGCCAGCGCACCACCTGGCCATTACCCAGTGCGATGGTATATGACAGAGGCCCCGTCCTTTTCTGCACTGTTCCTGGAATCCAGGTAGGTCCTGAACTGAAGTTCTTGGTATACACACCATCACCTACACTCAAACATGTCGCTCTTTGGCACGTTGGTCATGGCAACATTTCTGCTTCATTTGCTTGTCTTGCACTTGACTTCTGGCTTGTGACCCTTCCCCACTAGTCTTTTGGCACCCCACAGCAGTTTGTTTAGCCTTGCATGCCTGTTTTATGTGTCCACGCTGCCCACATTTATGGCAGAGCTCATTCAGAAACTTACATTCCCCTGGCGCATGTTGTCCTTTGCATCTGTAACACACAATGTCTTTTTGTCGCCCCGTTTTCTCAGCCGCGTGCACTCTATGTACTGCTGTGGCTCCTTTACGTGACTTCACATTTTGTCCTGTCTCCTCAATTAACAATCCTTGCAAATCCCTCACGTTCTTGTTCGCCGACTCCATTGCCTGGCAGATGGTAAGTGCCTTCTCAAATGATATCACCACTTCTGAGAGCAGCTGTCTCTGCATTCCGTCGTCATTCACTCCACAGACAAGTCTGTCCCGCAGCGTTTGTGGAAGTGTGGCCCCGTACTCGCAGTGATGTGCTACCTTTTTCAATTCTGCCACATAATCAGCAATAGTCTCACCATCTAAGCTAAACTTAAATCTTTTCCGGATTTCACTTGGCTTAGGATTGTAATGACGTTTTAGGACAGTCACCAGTTCATTATAAGTCTTGTCTCCTGGCTTTTCAGGGCAGAGCAAGCTTCTTAATAAACTATATGTGGATGTCCCAACTACACTCAACAGCACAGCTTTCTTTTTATCAGCTCCCTCAATTCCATTAGCTTGGAAAAAATACTCCAACATTTCGATATATTCATCCCATAACTGTAATGTACCAGCAAAAGAACGCCCTCTAGTGGTCACACTCCCAAATGACATAATGCTTAAAGGGGTCATCGGATGCCCATTTTCCACAAGTTGATATG
>NW_015621058.1:0-1845 GCF_001515605.1 Sinocyclocheilus anshuiensis
ACTAAAACTTTCCAACAAAAACAAGAAAATCTCAAAAAGCAGACAACGCCATCTCTAAATAGGAGACATTTTAATGGACCAAAATGTGATTGACGTAACTGTTTGGACATTTTCTTTTCATCTCTCTAGTAAGCAAGTAGCCATTTAAGTAGATGTTTGATCCAAAGCACCACATATTATAAGGACGATCCCCTTGGAGCAACTGACCGATGTTGCCTAAGGGTGTTAAGATACTTCAGTTTGCTATGCATTAGTTGAAGTGGTTTAAATGACCGTCTGTTATCTATTTAATCTAGTTAATATCTATTAACGTGCACAAATACATTCTTCTAATGCTAAGTCATGATGCCTAATCATAATTAGGTCAATCACAAATAATTCAATGATTCAAATGTAACAGTGAGAGATGTATGTCATTCACAAGTAGTTTTCAATTTAGAGAAACTCCAAATTCTACATAATTTTAAAATGATAATACATGCTGTCTGTTTAATGAACTTCCCTAAATCCCTTAACTTCTTCAAAGGGCAAAATAGTACAAGAAGACTGAGAGCCATTATGGAAGTACAGAAGAGTTGTTGTGATTTAAATATATTTCTGTTTTAATTTGGAACAATAAGACATTTATTAGTACTGGACTTTTTCTGCTGTAGCAGATTTGGAGACAGCTGCGTGCTGGAATATTTATGTGACCTCTGACAAAGCACTGCTGCTAAATTTAGTAACAGGTGAGCGAGCCATAAACAGCATTATTAGATTACTTGTGACAATTTATGCAGCATATCCCATGTCATGTGTTTGGAGTTCACAACCTTACCTGCAGGCATGGAGTTTTATCATTAACACAACATCAATCTAATGGCCTAATATAGGCCTACTGCTTAATTAGATGACCTTCTATTAACCCTGTTGAAGTATGAGGTAGTAATCTTCTAATGTTTTAGAATAGACATAGTCTTCTTTTTAACCAAACAAGACAAATACCATGCTAGATTTACCTGACAAAGCAACACTTAACACGTGCAGAAACATGTGCAGAAAAGATTTTCTAGGCATGGGCTTCCTGTTTACCTTTTTTAGATATTGTATCATGTTGTATTTATAGTTTCTGCATTTTACACTTATTTTTTACCCATATGCTTAGAAAAGAAAAACAACACAAGTTAAATTAATTTCAAGATTACAATGTTTTCCTGCAGATGAATGATTTAATTTTTTTTGTGTAGCCTAAAGTGTAACCTACAACTAGACTACTCAAAAACATGTTTGTAATAATGCCAAAAATAATGGCAATTTTTTTTTTTGTCAGCACCAATTAATATGGATAATTTTTAGTCAATCTGCTAAAATGTGGTCACTCCATCAAAAGAAACTACTTAAATTACAATGTGAAACTATCAGGCAAATAATAGGCCTCAATTTTGTGTTTTTGTTTTTTCATTAGAAGTTTTTAATGTACATACATAGCTAGCAATTCTAAAACACTACAGCACTCACATTATCTAAAATAAATCCCTCAATGTTCTTTCTTGTTGGCATGAGTAGGTGTGTGCACACTATGTCCATGAGTGCCTCTACTCACGTTTGTCTGGATGTGTAAATAACACATGTACTAAATGTACTTGTTTGTTTTGGCTGCAAACACACCCTGAAGAACAGCTATTTCAGTTCATTTCTGGAGGTCAGTGTAGTGTGGACAAGAGTCGTCAATGATAGAATAAAGTTTTACCTAAATGTACTGCTTTTAATAGCAGATGTAGTTTAGATTAGGAAAACTACATTTTTGATTGCCTCACTCACTGACAGAAACAGTTCATGTCTAATAAAATATTAAGTCTTGTGCTG
>NW_015621059.1:0-1844 GCF_001515605.1 Sinocyclocheilus anshuiensis
GGTTAACTGAATGTTGTTGATTTTGTCCTACAGAATCAAGTAAAGTACAAAGGAAAGAAAACTTGATCAAACTGGACTACAATCTTTTCATTATTTGAGGAGCAATTGAAATGCATTATTTACCTTAGTGGTGTTTTGAAGGACATGATAGTTCTGGAAACATTCACTCACCACGTCAGTGAATTGCTTGATGATGAGGTCTTCAGAAGAAATACACAATGAACAACAAAGAGGTGCTAAAACTAGTCATTCAGTTCTTGATCTAATCTATTGGTTTTAAAATGGAGGCTCTCCACAATGACCAGAAAGTATTTAAAGACAAATATGTGTGATGGTACCTTTTATGGCATTGAGTAAATTCATGGCTGGATCCTTAAGTTTGGCCACATGGTCCTGCAGAATCTTCTGAAACATTCTGTAGTTCATGAAGCCAGGCAGTTCCATCCCTCTGTAATTCTCGCTCAACTCATTTGAATTGTTAACTTTTGGAAACAATATGGATTTCTTGTGAAATTAACTGACCTTTTAATTTTCATTAGAACTCTCTGCTTTTTAAATGTGAAAATATACTCACAGGATGTCTTTGTACTGTTAAGATAATCATTCCACTTCTTGAATTCAGCACGAAGCTGGGCAAACATATTTTTCTCAGTCATCGGCTCTCCTGATGATAGAGACTTGATTTCCTCATTAAATCCATTTAATGTCTGTGAGAAAAATATATATTTGTTTCATCATGAGCCTGTTAAATTATGATTATACAGGACTTGTTGGGAAGGTAAAATATGTTTTATCTGAAGGGCAATTTTGAGATGACATTTTTCAATTCTGACCTTTTTTCCCCCTCTGAAATCTAAGTTTATCTATTAATTTCATTAACAAACAGATCTGTCTGTATTACAAAATGCATATTTTGTTCAAGAAATGTTTTGGTGCATTTGATCTTGAAGGGTTCCAACAGATTGGACCCTAATGATAATTTTCAGAAGCAAGAAGATTTGATGTCTTGAGGTTGTTACGATCACCTGCTGGAAGTGCCCTTGATGGTCACCAGAGGACACTTCATCCTAGACTGGTGTCATACTCTCACAGACTACATTCCCCATGATCCTTTGCCCAGACTCTTCACTGATCACATTCTCCTGTATCTCATCACCTCATTAGTCTCATACTATAAAAGTCTGGTTTACTCACTCCTTGATTGTGAAGTCTTGTTTTGCTGTAGCTTACATTTCTGAGAGGTTTCCCTAGTTTCCTTGTTTCCTGTGGTTTCAACTTTGGACTGTGACCTTGTTCCTTTTGATCATTTGCTGCCTGCCCTGACTCTTGCCTGTTTTTTGGATTACTCTTTTGTCTCGCCTTGGATGTTATTGTTTGCTGGTGATTTCCCTGCCTGTATGACTACGCTCTTTTAATAAAGCTGTATTTGGATCTCCAACTCTGCTGTCACTGCTCATCGTTACAGAGGTCCTACTTTAATAAGGAACTTCTTGGCTCCCTCAAGGTCTTCTGGTGGTCCATCCTCACAGTCCTTAAGTGCTTTCTTCACACTCCACAACTGCTTTTTTATCTGCTCTTGGAGCTGTGGCAGTGATTTCTGACAAAGATAGGCAAGACACAATTTGATTATAGTATTTCAATCCATCCTGCCACAAAGTGCAGTTCACTAAATTCATGGTTTTTGAGGCATTTAGAAACTTACTTTGATATGATCAACAAGATCCTGAGTCAGTTTGATGGCAAGAGATTTAATAGTTGCGTTATCCTCTTTCAAGAGGCATCTGTTGAAAAAGAGAAAGCACTTTTTGCAAGGTGGCTTATTTTAGTTAATGTACTAGATTGAT
>NW_015621060.1:0-1846 GCF_001515605.1 Sinocyclocheilus anshuiensis
ATTTATTTAAAAAAAAAAAAAAAAAAAAAAGGTCAATGCATGTCAATTACCTTTTCTGTTCCAAAAACTGAAAAAAATATATAATAGCATTTTATTATTAAATTACATTAAATGTAAGCTTTTTACTGTATAAAGGAAACATACTGTTAATCTTAACCCTATATACTGTAAGGAAAAAAAACTAGAAAAATGAAAAAGGACATTGCATGTTAACTTTATGGATTCTTTTAATCCTAAAACACAATACAATAAAAATCAATACAGAAAATGCCTTAACATGTACACAGTACATTGGCCCCTCTTTACATTTTAGTGTACATTTATATGTTTGATGTTTGCTGAATAGGAATTCCTTACTAGTTTGAGAGTCAAATGAAAGTCACATCAGATGTTAGGTACTGTAGCATTCCTACTGCAAACCAGACAACTGTCACATCACTATACATCATTTATTGTGAACAGCATGATTAATAGAGGCGCTATCTCTCATTGGCCGCCAGACAGAATCTGAATGGGTGCAACAGAATTCATTGAAGATTCATCAAAAGATCCCATGCCCTTCTGGATCCGCATTTGTATGGAAATTAAGAGATGAAATCTGACTAAACATTCTCCAAAGAATTAGATGAGTTCTACTTTCACTTCTTCAAAGTCAGCACAAAAGTTTTCCGCAGACATCAAAACCCAAAACTGTGGAAGAAGCACAGAACTCTGACAGGCCTGACAAAGCTGTCTGCACCTATAAACAGAGTCCCAAGCTGAGCGGCCCATGCCACTTATCAATACACATAATGGCTTTCTCACTCTTTTAGCTGTTTTTGACAGTTAATTAGAGTGGCAAACTTAATTGACTTTGAGACTGAATCGGAATGATTCTATGACTCGCCTGCTGCATTTCCATATGCATCCTGTAGTGAGTCATTGCCAAAAAAAAAAAAGAAAAAGCCCAGTCCCTGCCAACGGTAATTTACAGCAGACGGGCCTTGTACCCTTGCCAGTCACCATCTAGGACATTAGCGGACCAGAAAAACCCCGCATCCGCTTGAGCGTAACGGGCTGTGCTGATATCCTCGGTACGGCCGTTGTGTTTTATTGATATCTCCGTGACCCCTGTGTGGACCCCCATCAATTGCATTCACTTCTTTAGGTAAATAAGCCACAGCTGCGTGGGACTGTGGCAAAAGTCATACTGGCTGGAACATAAATTCTGACGACGAGATTTCCGTATTGTGATTATAAATTTTTGCCTGGTGAAATGTGGGCGGTGTGGGTCATTTCTGATTGCACTGCTAAGTGCTAATCATCACTTTGAGCCTGCTTCGTTTTAATACGCTGTAAAACCCTGAGCACTGCGGCACTGGTGAGTGGACGGCCCTACAGATGCCTGCTGGGTGATTTGCAGGCTGTGAGGACTGAAATGACTCTATTTGAGGCACTCTGTCAGGGACTCGTCAGCTTTCTCTCCAAACATTCACTCAGGGGTTGGCATCACTCTGTTGTTTTTGATCATGTGTTCCCCTCATTCATATATTTAACTCAAAACTGCTCTGACACTCGTGTCCAACAAGCATGAGCAGGTTTCTAATGAGGTAACAAGATGCAGTGGAGAACAATCTATGAGGTCTGTCTCATTGGTGTCTCCTGATGGACTTTCAAGATCTCAAGGATGTCTCAAACTGTCCTCAGATTTGTCAAGATACCAAATAATTTAAATGTGAAATCATTTCTTAATATTTACTTCCAAGACCAAAAGAATGTGAACTATGACATTCATTTTACAAAGCAATAAGTCCTGTATGATTAAATATATGGTTACACTTTACTTGAAGGGGTGTGCATAAGACTG
>NW_015621061.1:0-1806 GCF_001515605.1 Sinocyclocheilus anshuiensis
GATAGATGGATAGATGATAGATAGATAGATAGATAGATAGATAGGGATGGGATAATTTTGGCATTGTCCAAACTACTGGACCGGTTAACATATGTGTAAATCTCCAGAGACACACCCAAATATACAAACCTGAACAGACATCACTGTATTCTTCTCATAATCAACAGCAGATGGATCTTTTATTATCACTTGTACAAAACTTTCTCCCAGCCCAGTGCTGGGACTGACAGCGAACGCATCCTTATCAGGTCCCTCAAGACGGAGATTGAACCTGCTGTTTTGCCCCTGGATCATAAATAAGTTCATCATCAACACATGGGGAAAAAAAAACGTAATAATCATACAAAAATCTCCTTAGAAGAAACCATGCAAATATTGTAACTACAGACCTGGTCTGGATCTTTGACTCTAATATTCAGTTCATTTACTGACAGTCCTGCAGATGAATGCTCATCAACTTGGCCTATGAAGTTGTTTTTCTGTGTGCAGCTTTCAGTTTCACCTTCACACTCATAAAATTCAGGGCCATTGTCATTCAAATCTCCAATAGAAATCTGTAGTTCTCCTATTGTGCTTGCAATAATTCCATCCACATTAAGATTTGTTTCACTTGCCTGAAGTACAGGAAGAAAAAATCAGGGGGAAAAAATCAAGTAACATTCATAAAATTCATAGATTATGATAAGTTAAAAGTACACAGTGACATTGGTTTGCCGCCAAATATCATTGCCGTTAAATTGTAATCAATCTGATATCATAATAACAGGATACAATTAAATTCAGTAAACTCACCTTTATTTGCAAAATTACAACAGCATCTATATCCAGTAATTCTTCACGGTCAAATACAGTTTTGATAGATATTTGACCAGTCACGTCATTGATTTGGAACAGGTCTGGTGCATTAGTACCTGTGCAACAGGACAAAAAGGCATAAGTGGCCTAGAAAAAGTAGTTTTATTCTACATAAGAGTGGTCTCTTCTCATGGTGGCTGCCACATTAAGATCACAAGACCATCCGAATATTACTTACTATATCTTAATCATTGGTGACAAAGAGAATTGATTATGACATTTGAGATTTTAGAGACTATGTTTACAATTGTAATTTAAAAAAAACATTACAAAGAGTAATGTTAAAATACAATTTCCAATTGACTGACTTTCAATGCTGTAGAGGATCTGGTCATTGACCCCGGTGTCTGGATCTCTGGCTCTCACAGTAAAGACTGACGTATCCTGAGATGGAGCGTACAGAGAGAGATTCAAAGGTGAGAGGTCATTATATATATTTTTATATATTATATATATTTTACATTTGAAACCAAGCGGTGCCCAAACAGTATACCACAGTACCAAAACTGTTTAGTTTACAAAGTTACACTATATCCTTAAAAAGAAATACTGAAACGTATTAATATTACAATAAACTAAAATATATATAAAAAGCTAAAATATAAAATATTTGTATCATTTAGCATTGATTTTTGCATTGTGACTCGCCAGGAGAAAAGTAGGGCAATTCAACATTAATTTAAAAAAGAAAAGAAAAATGCACCACTCACCACAGCTGAATTCTCGTCAATAGCAGCAAGGTTTGGTAAATTCAGAAACTGTGGGTCGAGATTTGGCATATCCTTAACCGTAATGAATGCAAATGTTGATGAGGATTGAACCACGTTTTCTTGATCATTCAGTGGCCCACCACCATCCTGGCGAAACCAATGAACACTTAGAAAATGACACAGTAAATGGGTTGTTTGTAGATTTTTTGATTTCTTTTTTTTTTTTTTTTTTTTTTTTTTT
>NW_015621062.1:0-1846 GCF_001515605.1 Sinocyclocheilus anshuiensis
AGTGCTGGCCACTGGAGCATGACTAATTTCTCTGACTTAGTGAGGACAAACCTATTTAAAGCTGCCAGAGGTAAAAAAAAAAATGGCCTGAGCCAAAATAGCAACCAGCAGGGCCAATTATACCCAAATCGCCCAGTGCAACTCTCTTTAAGGAGAGAGGGTTCATTCGACCCTTCCAGCACATGCAGAGGTTGACTGAATCTTTTTTGGACCGCTGCTTATTATAGAGTTGTAGCTTGTCACAATATTGCGTTAAAATATCACCACAATCCCCACTGGTGTGACATTGCTCACAATAATGGCGCGCTCCTCTCTGAAGTAATAATATTTCTCAAAGAACTGTCTGAGAAGAAAAATTCTCATCTGCTGAGAAGGACTCAGTTGTTGGTTCTAGTTATTAGTGAGCAGTTCCCCAGTACACTCGTATCATTAGACAAGAGCGCAATAGTGAGTATCCATCTGTTTTTGCCCATTCATTTTCTCCATAGACATTTTAAAAAAGTAGAAAACATAATTTTAATTAAATAAAACACAATTATATATATATATGTAAAATATGATAATTCTATCTTCTAAACTGTATAAAAATAAAATAAAATAAAACTGTTCCAATTAAATGAATGAGTGTGAATTCTGATCCAAAAAAGTTCACATTTGGGAATATTTTCTTCTTTCGCTTCAGGATCTTTGATTCAGATACCAAATTTGGTTAATTTTGAGTCAGAATCTTTGATGTGAATGTGAATCTGAACCAAAGATTCTTAAATTGTTGTAAATTGATAATGATTTTACAGTACTAACAATAACCATATTTGTTGTCTTTTCTAATTATAAAGTTAATGCATCTATCCATCTTTAAATTTTAAAGCGTTTAAACTATTCAAAGCATTCAAGTAAGTTTTTTTCAAGTCAACATTGTCTTAACAATCTTTGTTTTTCTATGACAGAATTTCTTTGATTTTTCAAAAGAAATTCAATTCTTCTTCCTATCCAAATTTAGTAATTGAATTAAATTAAATAATTCTCAATTCAATTCTGAACGGCACACAATGCTGCTGCTAAATGTAAAATGTAACAAACAATTGCTCGATGCTGAAAATGAATGGATCTTCTCTATTAAGTGTGGAGTGTAGCTTATTGTACTCAATGTAGTGAACATGATGGAGACGGAGAGGAAAACAACTCCTGGAATGCATTCAAACACCTCTGTTTACATTTCCTCCCTGCTACTGATTACTTCTGGTACTGCGTGTGTGTGTTTGCATATGTGTGTGTGTGTGTGTGCATCTGCGGTCCTATCAGATACAGCTCGTGCTCAGTGAGGCCAAAGGCAGTGGGTGGGGACGAGTGTCTGATGGACAGATAGCCCAGTGCAAATGGCTGGCTGATAATTCGCTGATATGCCGTTTCATTTGCCACCGTTTAGATTTGTTTACCATCTTTCCTGTTTCCATCCGCCCCCTCCCCATCTGCTTACAAAGACCCCACTAGAAGATTGTCCTCTTCGAGCAGTAATGGACTTCCTGGAGAAGCGGACGAGTCTTTTGAAGTACGATTGCGGAACTACAGAAGGGAGGTGAAAGGGAAAAAATCCACTCTTTACAATTTTAAACACTTGCGTCAGAGGTTAATTGTCTCTAAATGTCAGTAATTAGTCTAATGAAGACCTGCGTTTGGTTCCATGCTGGTGTGCATGTGTGCCAGGATCTAGATGGGCATCTTTAACGCGGCAGCGGGCCGAGTGAGTGAAGGGGCGAGATGACCCCTTTGTCCTTTTGTGCTATGATAAATGGCCGTCTCCTCCTCTGTGCGTTTTGTCAGTTTCGGCGCAGTTGAGTCGATACCT
>NW_015621063.1:0-1845 GCF_001515605.1 Sinocyclocheilus anshuiensis
ATCATGTGACACTTAAGACTGGAGTAATAATGCTGAAAATTCAGCATTGCGTCACAGGAATAAATTACATTTCAAAATATTTCAAAATATTACTGTTCCTACTGCATTTTCCAAATGAATGCAGCCTTACTGAGTGTATTTTCAAAAACATTAAAAACCTTACCAGCCCCAAACGCTTGAAAGGTAGTGTATATTTGGGCCATTAAATCAGTCAAGTAAGAAAATATACTGTTCCCAAACAAAGGCTATTTAATGATTCTTTGCAGCAAAGAACCCTTTTCTTACCAAAAAGTTTTTCACTATATAGTACTTTATGGTTCTCTGGAGATTAGAAAGCTTCTCAGTATTATATTATACACTAACAGTCAAAAGTTACTCTAGGACACACTTAACTGACTGTTTCTCATAATCTTAAAAATGATTAATGATTCATTTCATTAACATTAGTTAATGCATTAGAAATCAGTAACAATGAATAATAGTTTTATTTAAAGTTTTAGTATTGTAATTTTTAGTCATAATAAATTTACTAACTTGAAATGAACTTGAAATTGTTAGGTCATAATATCTAATTACTTAACTACTGTGAACAAACTGAACTTTATGGTAAAGTGTTACCAGAATTTATAATGGCTGATTTGGACTAAAAGTGAAAGAAAAACATCTAACGTGTCAAGCATACATGTTAACTAGCCATACAGTGTAACTTCATAAAGTTGGGGGGAAAAACAGAGTGTACATTCCTTAAATATGAGATGTTTGGATCCATCCATTCATTCATTCATTCATTCATTCATTCATTCATTTTTGGTCAATCCAAAATTCCATCCATTTGTATTAATTTCTGATAACTTTACTATTATTGTAAAATGAGCAAAATAAGAGTGCCAAAGAATGAGTAAATGGCCCAAATCTCTGACTAGTCTGTAAGACTGTAAGAAAAAAATCTATAGGAAAATGAAAAATGTCCTTCACAGACATTTCCTCTGACCCTGAAACGCAACGCAATGCAATGCACAATTCAAAATATGGCTACCAGACTTGTGAAAAATCAATACGGAAAATTCATTCATATTAACACGGTACATTGGGCCGTATTTTAACAGACTTTTCTTAGAGTGCAGTTTCTACAGATCAGCAGTTCCAGGTATCATCTACAGAGGAACAGTGTGAAGCCCTCTCGGGTTCTCTGAAGCATCTGTACATTTTCTTCCAGTTAAAACCTAAAACACTTCTACTTTGGCATCCGGCTACAAAACTACTTTTGCAGCCTCTATTTTTGAGTGTCGGTTTATGCTTTCTGCTGATCTCAATTCAAGCATTTGACCACAGAGGGACAGCATGTGTGGAAATAAGTCTATCTCTGCCCTCTCCTTCTCCTCTAAACCCCTCAGTATCGATTACCCTGCAAGAATGCAGGTAGGAGAAGATAAATATGAAGTCATTGGGCATGAACGCTCCCCTCACTCACGATCACACGGCCAGCGATAGAATCATTTTCCTGCACTTACAGCCTCCCGTGGTTCTGAGCTCGAACGATTCAAGGAGAAGCACCCAGGACGTCCTCCGGTTATGAGCCCTTCCTTTAACCCTAGAGTGTAAGACCCTGAGCAGAGAGCTGATCAGCAGTCACAGAACCACACAGCGCTCTATAAGCAAGGTAAATAATGGCTGATAGCCCGCTGCGCTGGGGGCAGTGAACCGATACACTCGCTCTTTCCCTCTTTCTCTTCCTCTCGCTGATTTCTCAAACCCGTATCAGTATCAGAAACAGCAAACTGAAAAGGCAAATTGCTTTGTCACACCCAGACATGCTTGACTACCCTGAATAATTGCACTGCAGCG
>NW_015621064.1:0-1847 GCF_001515605.1 Sinocyclocheilus anshuiensis
AACATTATTTTAGGTGATGGAACTACTCACTATTACTCTTTAATCACCTTTTAGCAGTTAAATAGTCCTGATATACAGTATATGCATTTTTAAAAGAACAAATATTTCATGTAGTCTCAATTATTATAAGGTAAAATGCATGCATGCATAACAATTATAAAATAGTTGCAAAATGTTTTTCTATAGCATGTCATACATTGTGAAACAAATGTATCTAACAAAAACACTGCTCTTACGTTTTAGGTTACCGAAGTACTTTGTCATCCCATTAGCAATAAGGGATTTATTCAGCTACCAAGGAAAGGGATTACCAGTGAGTTAAGAATATTATCTAAGATCTAAGCATTTAAATAATTTTTATGAATGTTGTCATAATGTTTGTTATTATAATGTTGGAATTTGTATACAAATTGTAATTTGTATAGCTGATCGTATCTGAAGTTGGATGTCTGTTATTTTTCTTTTTAGATTTGGTGTTGGTCTCATTACAGTGGTTGTGCTCTCTTCAAAGCGTCTTTCCCGCCTGTGACACAGGAAGATGGGGATTTCCAAAAGCACTTGGAAACGTAAAAGAATATACCGACTTATTATACTGTTTATTTTTCCAATCCGCTGTGATACCCTCATGGTTATTTGTGCCCTAGGTTTCTGTGTTTTTATGTTCTGACACTCAAGGGCACTGTTTTTTTTATCAAAAAACAACATGGCAGTATGTTACCTAGTAGTGTGCTAGACACCATTAGCATGAACCAATATACTTTCTTTGTGTTTGTCCTGCTCTCTGATCAGTTGAAGGGCTAAAATGGTTGTGTAATATGGTGTCCACAGCAAAAACAAGCAAAAACTGTCAATAGTATTGACTGTCAATAATACCTTCACATTGACAAGTTCTTTTTTTTTTTTTTTTTCAGAATGATAAATGCAGTTGCACATAATTACCTTTACTCTGTAAAAACAGAGGACCTCTCAGAATCACTTCCTAATATCCAAGACATCCAGCAGTCATATAACAAGTTCAAACAATTCTTTCTTATCGGTGAGTCACAGTATACACATCTCTTTCACAGGAATAGGTGAAACAAAAATTCTCAAATATTAAACGAAAGGATGGATATCACTGTTTAATGTTTTTTATTTTTCCCTTAGAAAATTCAACCGATTTTTGGTTGTCAGATGTGAAATGGTTCTCTTCCCTTGAAAGCTCAGGATGGCTAGACATTATTAGGTCAGCTTGCATTAATAAAATACTACTATTTGCATTCCTGTTCATAATCATTAATTAGATTCTATGAAACTATTATCTAGCTGCATTTAATGTCCTTAACAGACAATGTCTCCAAAAAGCAGTAGAGGTGGTTGAATGTCTTGAAAAGGACAACACAAATGTTCTTATAACAGGTAGGTTATAACAAGCATGTTTCAACTAAATTCAACTTTCCAAAGAATCTGGTCCTTTCAAAACATTTTGTTTGTTCGAGTGGTCCAACATGTTAGTTTCTGGGTTAACCAATAGTGTGAGTTTGGGATGGGACCACATCTGTTTGTCCAGGGGTGGTAGGAGTGTCTGAGAGAACTGCAAATTCTACTTGGTGCATAAATTGCACACCTTACTTTTAAAAACGAAGTACTTTTAAACCTTGACAGATCTATCCCTTTTACTTTGAGATCGTATCCCTGATGTTTTGTCTTGATATTGATTGATTGCAGAGGAAGAGGGAACAGATCTGTGCTGTGTGATCTCCAGTCTGGCTCAGATAATGCTGGACCCTTATTACAGAACACTGATGGGTTTCCAGAGTCTAGTGCAGAAGGAGTGGGTGGCTGGTTGCCATGCCTTCCTGGATCGA
>NW_015621065.1:0-1848 GCF_001515605.1 Sinocyclocheilus anshuiensis
ATATATATTTATATATATATATATATAATAAAATAAAATAAAATAATTATAGGATAACATTACCTCAGGAATTTACTGTATGAATAATATCTGGATTAACAATGTGTATGTTAATTATTTGTATTATTTATTTATAACTTCCAGAAATATTTTCTGTAGGCTAACATGAAATGGGGCAAACTGTATGATGGAAAGACTTTAGAACCAAAGGAAACACTGTTTATTCTCAGCTTAAAACAGAAAAGCTTCATTGTTTATGTTGAAAAAAAAATGATGAAGAGCTGATATAATAGATAAAACAGTATTTAAATGATTATTTAATTACTGATAACAAAGATGTCTCATGTCTGTTCAAAAAATATAAAAAAGTACCACTTCTTTCAAAGGGACCATTTTTCTGAGTTTTTATTTACTTTCCCATAAAAATGTAAATATTGTAATCATTATCAACAAAAATTAGGAATACGGTGTTAGAAATGTGGGCTCGCTTACTTTCAAATAAATACAAAAATAAATAAAGGTGAGGTTTTTTTTTTTATATATATAAAAAAGGGATTTTTTTTCCCTTTATATTTACCTGCAGGTCAGCGATGGTCCTGCCGAATGCCTTCCGCTGCATCACAAAGTTCCTTGTCTCTTCAAACATGAACTCGCTGCTGGCAAGAGCCATGACTGCTATATAAAGGCGCTCCTGCAGAATGACATAGAAAGCAAGAAACAAGCTGAAATCTCTCCCTATTCCTATTATTGTTCATTATAATGGAGTGTGAGCCTATTTGTAGAGCTTTTCAAATTCCCAGAATCTTAATCCCCTCATATTTTGATATCTTATACCGACAATGCAATCCATGTACAAAAGATCTTCACAGGCGGATGCAATATGTGAGGGGGAATTGATTGGGTCCTACAGCAGGTTGTTAGAAAGACTGGGAGATTAACTCTATAATACAAATAATACTAATTTATGCTCAGTAAATTCTTCTAAAAAAAGCAGCACTGTGCTTATAATTACTACTTTATCACTCATTACACTCTCATTACACGGAGGCAACTTCAGAGATACATTCACACAACTACTACAAACACACAAACCATTGAATCTGTTGACTACCACAAACACACAAACCATTGCATTTGTTGCAGTATTATCAAAAATAAGAATAGGAAAACTCAATAGAGAATAGGAAAACTGATATACCTGTGGCAGCTCGTTCATCATATAATAAAATCCTTTATTGACCTGACCCAACAAAGCTTCAGCAGGCAAACGCACATCCTCAAAAAACAGTTCAGCTGTATCCTGCATAGAAACAAACACCCAATACATTTCTAACTAGACCTCTTTATTAATCTATACTAAACTATAAAATACATTTAATTCTTACATGTTTCAATCAATTCTAAGTGAACTCTTACACAAGCTGGCAACTGCATTTAAACAGAGGTTATGTATATGGAAAGCTTTAAGGGGAACCTGAGCTTTGAGTCCGAGCTTCTCCAGTTTGCGGCCTTTTTGGAAGCCCTTAGTGCCACTGTCAACCAGGAACAGACTGATTCCATGAGCTGCTGTCTTTGCTTCACGGTTAGTCACAGCAACTACAATCACCATATCACTCATCCAGCCATTACTGATGAACATCTGGAAGAAAGTGACAGAAGTACTGTAGATGACTGTGGTTTAACAAAACCTGATGGAAAATTCAAAACAATTGAAAAAAATACTAACCAACTAATTCACAGAAGATTCCCTCAAAGCTATTTATTTATTTATTTTTAAATTATGACTGTTTTGATGTAAACACTGAACATAAACATTACAAGTGGACCTCAAGGAGTATTATAAAATAA
>NW_015621066.1:0-1842 GCF_001515605.1 Sinocyclocheilus anshuiensis
TATTCCAGTTTTGCGCATAAGTTTAATTCGAATCTTTGGATGGAAGCATAGCTAATGACTTTTTGTAGTCTTTACTGTCATTTTTGATCAATTTAATGTATTCTTATAAAAAATAATCTTATGACCGCAAACTTTTAGACACTAATTTAGTTAGCTATTTAGTTTGAGCATAACTACAAATATAACACTTCTGTCTCATTAAATATAAGAATAACACTTATATGTTTGTGTGTACATGCAGGAGCTTTGAGAACAATCTGAAGACTTACAAACTGCTGGCTCACCGCAAACCAGAGTCTGAGCTTCCACACGTGAGTGTCGGATCCTGAGAGGGATGCTGCGTTTGTTTTACCCTGGTGATCTTTCACTAAACACCTCAATTGACTGACATCAGCATGCTGTTGGACCAGACTTAGCTATTCACAAGCCCTTACTGCATGCTGCGAGACAGAATTCCACCGCTAGCAGATGCTTCCAGAGGAAACCAAGATTAATTAGTCCTGCCACACATCCTGTGGGAATATTTCTGCTTGTGGATAGTTATTTTTAGCTCTATTCTCTTGCTATTATTATCATCATCTCAATGTCAAAGAATCCTTAAAGGGCCTTTAGTTGTGTTAGCTTGCTTTAAAGCTTCAAAACTAACACCAGGAAGCAACACTATAAGTTTCTAGTTAACAATTATCCACCAACAGGCTGTTTTTACTATTGAACATTTAATGCATATGTATGCAAATGACCTCTTTTATGATTGGTTACGCTCCACACCACTTCATATCGGTTGCTAAATAACAGACATTGACGTGTAAACACAGGCCATGTGGTGAAAAATGTATGTTTGCGATGTCAATACCATAGTGTTTTTGTGGTGAATACAAACAGCTTCTGCAGCTTAGATTCTATCAGTCATCTATGTAGAATATAGAATAATTAAATTAGATAATTATAAATGATTAAACTGCATTCCAGAAGTTTCAGTAACTAATTGTTCTTCAGGGTTTACACTTTTTATTACCATGAATTATTATTATGACTTTACATGACTAGTCATTCATGATTATGTTTTGCACATAGCAGTTTCCCAGCGATTTCTACCCTATAATATATTTTAGAGCTTGACAAAATTGGAAAAAAAAAATTTGTATTGAGCGTTTTTATTATTATTTATTCTTTTTTATAATTATTTCTTAAGACTTTTTAAGATTTTCTTATTTCCATTACTTTATCAGTTCTATAACTCACAGTTTCCAATGAATTTACATGACTAGTCATTCATGATTATGCAAATAGAAATCTATCCCTATTGAATATTTTATTTTATTTTACAGGTTTATAAAATTATCTTATATCCAGGGTTTCCAAGACCATGAGAACCCTGATTCTCAAATAATTACAGCTAACATATTATTATTATTATTATTATTATTAGCTATTTAAGCTTATTTTAAAGTAGTTTTGTCCTATTTTAAATAATTCTAAGTTATCTTTGGGCCCCCTTTGGGCAGCTTGCTGAGGCCCCCAATGAGTCCCGACCCCTAAGTTTGTGAACCACTGATGCATAGTATGCTGCTTTTCTAAAAGCCTTGTGCAGACCAGAAAACAAGAGTCTTGAATGGCACAGCTGCTGCATCACAGTCACCAAAGTCAAACAGCCGCTTGTCCAGAAGTGTTTAGTCAATAATCATTCTCTGATGCTCTGGGCTGTGTGTCGAGTAAGCGGAAGACCACATTACCCTGCACTGATGGGAATGGAAAACAGATTGATGAACCAGCCACAGCTGGTTGGAAACATTGTTCAATTCTTAATAGGCATTGAGTGGTCAACACAAAAACACGATGATG
>NW_015621067.1:0-1848 GCF_001515605.1 Sinocyclocheilus anshuiensis
CTCTTCCTGGACTACTACAATAGAATGAAAAATGATGTACAGATTTCTGAGAGTATACGTAATCACGTGAAAAACTATGTTAAATTATTTCCAGATTAATCTAAATAAGGCAAAAAAATGTGTTTGCATAATAAAGCTGAATTTCAAAATGCTGATCAACCACATCCTAGTTCCTCATGTGCATAATTAACAGTGTTGTTAATTAAGTTAAAGTAAAACTATTATATTATTTTTTGTAATTTAAATAAAGCTGAAATAAAATAAATATATGAAAAATCTTAAACTTGAAAAATTAGAAATGTTGGCAACTAACTGATATAAGGTGAAGTACTAAAATAAAAAATGTGATAAAAGCATACAAAATTACTAAAACTTAAATTAAAATGAAAAGTGAAAATATAAAAATCCAATTCAAAATATGAATGAATGCTATAATAGCATATAAAGATTACTTAAATACCACATAATTAAAAAATTGTTAGGTGCAATGTTCTATTTCTGATTTAAACTTGTGTAGTGTAAAATTGTGTAGATTAAAACCGAAAACTGTTATTTATCCAAACTATAACTCAGGAAAAAAACAATCCAGAAACAGTTCTCGTACACCTCACTGCTACTAAATGTTAGTTGCACCTGCTATTTACTCACATCACCCACAAAAATTACTTTTTAAATAGTGCAGCACAATTTTTTTTATTTTTGTGTTCTATAATTCTATAAAAATGGCTTAGAAACTGTACATACATGCAGTTTAGAGATTAAAATCTCAGAGAATGCATAGAAAATGCATTAACCATTTTACAGACTTTTATCATAATTTTAGCCAAATGTGACACATTAGCTTCTTAAAATGCCTGTGAAAACACCTAGTATGTCTTCATCTTAGGACTCACATCCATCCAAGCATATTTAAAGACCAAACCGAAATTAAGTGATGTGCTGGATATCAGAATACAGGAATTGCCGGACAAAAAATACCTAGAAAAGAAAAGCATACAAAGTCTTTGTGTGGATTTTATCTCTTCGACGCTGTCAGTGATAAATAGCTTCTGTTTGGGGCCAAAGTAAAGAAATGATCAGCAATAAACAAAAGCAAAAGATCAGAGAATATCTGTAGCAGAGGGTGCATTGTAGGTTTTGAGACGTTCATGAGCCCTCTGTGTAGTAAGTAACGTGAGCTCCATAGTATCTACGCTGTCTTCAAGCCCCTCACTCTTGTCAATCTCCACTGTGTAATCATTAGCCTGTAATACAGAAGTAGCGTCAGGTCATAATCTCACATTTTTGTCAGGTTATGTTTTAACTTATGTGACTCAAGTATCAGTACAAATCTCAGTCAAAGAAATAGAAGTTGCTCAAAATGGCACAGACAACCTAAATTGTAATGCATAACTAGACTCTTAGTCTCAGGTAAATAGTACCAGCAGTCATTGCTTTTTATACACACCAGCTGTAGCGCAGCCAGCATGTATCTGCAGGCTTCTGTGTTCTCTTTGCCTTTGACAACAAAGGCAAATGATTTTTTCACTCCCACACTAGAGAGTGATTGGACAATTCTGTCTCCATACTCATGGATGTCAAAAGCTGGACGGGTCTCCTGTACACAAAATGTTAGACACTTATTTAATGGGGTTAAACTGTAACCAATAGTTCCCTATATTTTTTTTTTGTGCTGAACATTTTTAGAAACATTACAATCTGTTAACACAACCTTGCAAGAATCATCCCATATTACCTGAGCAGCAAGATGAGGGTTGAGTCCATCCTCCCACTCTCTGACTCTTCGAGACAACGCAGTCTCCTGCGCGTACTTCTGAGAGTTCACCAGAAACAGGTCCTACATACAGA
>NW_015621068.1:0-1853 GCF_001515605.1 Sinocyclocheilus anshuiensis
ATACTGGGCTTTGCAAGCAAACTAGTTCTCCCAGCATGCCATTTGTTGCTCTCCACCATTTGTTTGCTCTTGCCATCTTATTCACTTTGAAATGTTCCCACCTACATTTACAAAAGATCAGCTTTGATAATGTCTGTGATTTACTCATGCACTCATATCTCTTATTCTAAAGGGTATTCAAGAAGTCCAGTCCAAATTGCAAGGTAAGATGTTTTTATATATCACAGAGTCACAGTTTTGGTTTCCACAAGTTGTTGTGGAACAACACCTTGTCTGTTTTCACAGCTTACAGTATATTTGGGGAAAAGAGATTTTGTGGACCATCTAGATCATGTGGACCCTGTTGGTTAGTGGTTTCAGATAAAACAGTTCAATTGAATTTAAATGGAGAAGTGAAAGTCTACTAGTGAAAGTTCACTGACATAAATCATATATACTTCTGCTACAGATGGCGTGATTCTGGTCGAACCTGAATATCTCAAAGATAGAAAAGGTGAGCCAGAAAGCATCTTTGTTATTTGGTATGAATGCCTTGAAATTACAATTCTGGACAAGACCTTTAAGTTAATAATGATCATCATGTAAGGACTGGTAACCAGTAAACTGCAGATATTAAAATTGCATCTGAATGATAATAATAATAATAAAAAAAACACTAAAAATGAAAATCAGTAAATTAGTTGCTAGAATTTCTGCATTTCAACATTATAATTTACAGCATGAAAAATGGATATTTATTTTGAGATTTATCATCTAAAAATTACAACAGTATCATTAAATTATTACTTTTTAAAGTTTCAAGTGAGCATTAGATGATGGCAAAGGTAATCTAAATGTAAATACAAGGAAATGAGCATGCACAATTCAATTATATGATACCAATATATCGTGCATCCCTACTGTTTGGTTTTCCAGTTGATGAACTGAAGCTTATCTCATATAGAGTGTTTTTCTATACTTTATGACAACTTACTTCACATCATATGCAAATGATGTCTTCGCTTCTGGTGTTTCTGTTATAATCTCTAAAACTTTATTTGTTTTTCCTCCAGTATTTGTGACCTTAACCTGTGCTTTCCGGTATGGCCGTGAGGACCTTGACGTTCTAGGGCTCTCCTTCCGAAAAGATCTTTACATCTACACTTTTCAGGCCTATCCTCTCATTCCAGGGGAATCCAAACCCAACAGTCGTCTGCAGGAGAGGCTTTTGAAGAAACTAGGACAGAATGCCTATCCTTTCCATTTCAGTGTGAGTTTCTACCTGATAGTTGTTGTTTTTTTGCATCTTTTAAATAATGATGTTGTGATGCTTAAATTTACTTGTAACATTTCAATTGCAATTAAATTATTTTTTTTTTTAGTATTTGCTTTCTAATTATTATTTGATGTATTTATGTTGTGATTTATTAAGACAAAATAGTGGACATTTTAAAAATTAGTCATTACATTACATGAAATGGTAGATTTTCTGTTTTTATTTTAAGACAAAATAATATGAATTTTATAATATTGGCCATTTATCAGTTATAAGGTGAAAATAAATATCGGTATGGTACGTTACGTTAACTTTAATGTACTTTTTTTTTTTAAATAGGAAGTACTTGATTATCAGATACTTAAGCTGATATATTCTTCTGTTTTTCAGATACCGCAAAACTTGCCATGCTCTGTTACTCTGCAGCCTGGGCCTGAGGACACAGGAAAGGTATTATCACTCATACAAGGCTCATTTTAACACCTTTAGATTTGTCACCTAATTTTGCACACATCCTGTTTGTGAAGCTTTGGCGGACTTGTCCTTTGCTCACCTCCGTCTTTCTCACTCCAGGCCTGTGGTGTGGATTTTGAGATCA
>NW_015621069.1:0-1804 GCF_001515605.1 Sinocyclocheilus anshuiensis
CACACACACACACACACACACACACATACACACACACACATATATGCATACAATCAATTCAGAGCAACGACTACAATCCAGTATTTTTCCTTCACAAAAGGTTCTTTACAATTACCAAAACAAGCCTCTATTTGTGCACATGGACCCTGTGTTGAAAGCCAAGCAACTAATTGCAATTATAACAACCACAATTGTCACCTATTACAATTTCAGCCATTTTATTGGTGTCAAAATTGCAGAAATCATGCGAAACAAAAATAGAAAACTGAAGCATTTCCAGAGTCCAGTGGCCCATAATGAAAAGCACAAGTGAAAGTTTGAAGGCTATTTTGTTTGATTTAGGAGCATGGCTGGGAGCGGGTCCGGTGTGAACAGAACATATTTCTGCATAAATGCATGACTTTATGATCACCCCCTACGGGCATGTTTCAGGAGAGGCCATTAGCCTTTCTACTCCACTGAGAGAGAGACCGAGTCTCACTACATTTCTATGCAGAAGAACTATTTTTTTAGATTTCTGACAAGTATTTTGCACTGGCCGTTACTAAATAATAAAGTATTGTTCTGGACGTCTGGGTCTCGGCATTTTTTTTGGCTCTACTTGACATGAGGGAATGTGGAATATTGATGTGGCAATCTTCAGCTTTCTAATTATTTGCTAAAATATAAGTGGCAATTTAAGAGTGATAAAGTCCATTACTAAATATATTCTCTCAGGCACTCTGATTTTTCTGAATGTATCTGATCAAATGGATTATCAGTGTTCTATGTGTATAAATGTGCAGACTGAAGGCACCAAATGTACTTGTTTTACACATTCTTACATACAGACTATCTACATGAGAGAGTGTGTGTGTGCTGGAACTTACAGTTTATATACTCTACAGCTCAAGAGTTTGGGGTCGGTAAGATTTTTAATCAGTAAAAACAATAATATTGTGTAATATAAGTTTTAAATTAAAATAAATGTTTTCTATTTTAAAATGTTTTATGGTGTAATTTACTGTGATGCACAGCTGAATTTTCAGCAGCTATTACTCCAGTCTTCAGTGTCACATAATCCTTCAAAAATCATTTACTCACGAAACAGTTGTGCTGCTTAATATTCTCGTGGAAACCAGATAATCTTTTTCAGGATTTTTTGAGGAATAGAAAGTTCAAAATTACAGCATTTATTTGTAATAGAAATCTTTTTTAACATTATAAATGCATTTACTATGACTTCTGTTCAATTAAATGCATCCTTGCTAAATAAAAGGATTAACTTCTACTTAAAAAAAAAAAATCTTGCACAAAAAGATTGCTAAATACAATTGCAATTTTACTTTTAGAAGTAAAGTTAGTCTTAGATATTATAAGTCAATGGTATGTTCTTAGTAAATGTGAGTGTTTCTGTTAGCTTGTCTGTTTACCCAGACACACATGTTAGACGATCCTACACCAGATTACACTTCATCTTCACATCTGAGGGGATCTGTAACGAGACACCTTGGAGATGCATGCATATACACACAGCAGTAACTGAAAGACATATAGCCAAACAGCCATTAATATATGACAGCTCACTGTAAACTAATCTGCATTTGGTTATATTGTTAATATTCTTCTCAAAAGAGCTTTTCTGCAAGGAAAGGGTTATGAAGAGGGCGATCAATGCCTACTTTAAACAAAGGACTCATTAAAGGCATGCACGTGGAAAGCTCGGAGCGGCTGCAACACATCACAGAAAGCGTGACTCAACAGTTGCTCTCTTTAATGATCGCTGTAATCTAATTCTAAACGCCCTCATCGCTCTGCATGCACA
>NW_015621070.1:0-1855 GCF_001515605.1 Sinocyclocheilus anshuiensis
CACACACACACACAATAAAAAATAAGTAAATATAAAGAAGTGGAAATGAATGGATTGACAAATAAACTGCCAGTAAATAAAGATAGATAGATAGATATAGATAGATAATGTATTTAATTTATACCTTTGTATACATTATTCTATACTCCATTCTATACTTATAGTAATACTGTTTTTACTAAACAAATCATAAATTATATAAAATATATCTAGATATGTGTAAATAGAAAAGTATAAAAAAGTATAAATAAATTAAACAATTAAATATTCATCACAAAATAATGTTAAAAAAATGTGTCAAATAACAAGTCTTGAACTACAGCATCCTACTTGAATAGCGACGCCCACTCTCTTCCTGCACCTCTGTTGCCAAATGTTTGCACAAACCCCAACACGCTGGGTTGGTTTATCTGCCGACCACAGCATGGGTTCAGACGCTATTATTGTAGCCCTCACAGGTGTGATTTTTCTATAGCACGCTCCCTTCAAATACGCAGTCGCACTGCAGGTTTCGACAGGAAATTGAGTGCGAGCGGTATCTGGTTGGAATAACTGGCCAGGTGGTGGGCATGAAATTAACTTATTTTTGAACATTTTGAGATATTTGAGGGTGGGCGGTTCGAGCTCTTAACTGGAGCTTCTAGAAACCATGGATGTTCTGACCCAGGTTTGTGTGTGTTGAAGCGTTTTCAAAACATTACAGACTAAAATCATATTTGTCAAAGACATTTTGGAAAGGTGTTGCTTAATTTTTTACCCCAGTAACTTCTACAACTATCTAAAAAACTGAGATACAATGTTTTTACCAAGTCATGAGCTATCTTCAGTATAGCATACTACCATACAACTCTTTCTGCAGTATATACTATGTAAACTGTGCACAATATGACAATGTGTTCTGAATATCCAGAATATAACAGTGAATTGCGCTTAGCATTGTGTCCTACAATGAAATGCATACAGCTCGCTATGGAAGCCCATTTCCACCAGGAAATAAAACCATAATTGAAACTTTTTTTCTCACAATTCAGATCCCCCCCCCACCCCCTCATTCTGATGTTTCTGATTCTTTATTCGATAATTTTATGGCATTTTTAATCATAAACCCTATAAAAATGTTTGAAAAAGATTGCTAAAAATAAAAATAAATGAAAATAAACTTAATTTAACTTATTTTTTTTACCAACTTACACAGTTTTGTTTTTCAAGTATTTTTTGAAGCATGTTTAGACATTTTTAAAATAATTTTGCAGTGTTCCAAACAAAACAGTAGGCAATATACAGTATGTCCACACTGAGTGAAAATAATCTTATAAAGATTAAGCGCTATCCCCAGTGACTTTACATTCAGTTACAAAAAAAAAAGTCACTTAAAAAGGCCCTTTGCACCCATGACATCACCAGAACACAACTGTTCACTTAGGCGAGCAGGAAACTGTGATGTGTGCCAGAGCTCTTTCTCCAGTGCAGAAAATGTCTTCAGAATAACATACTCCACGACGACTCCTACCTAGACTTCAGCTGCTGTCAAATATAACAATATAATATTCCTGTCTATGTCGACACTGTCAACAGTCAAGCTAAAAGACACACTGAGGATCAGTTGCTCACAACAAAACCCAACACTCGGCTCTGATCACAAGACTGCAGTTCTAGGATTCGATCAGCAGAGCTACAGTGCTTAGCATAACATTAATCAACACAGATGACTGCTTAAAAAAATGTTGCAAATGCAAAACTTGTCAAAACAAAGGTGTTATGGGTGTTGTTTTGCAGTTGCAAGGGTGTGAATGGTTTTTATTAGAAGTAATATGGTTATTAGTGTGTTGTGAGTAGTTATAGAGCACTGCTATAC
>NW_015621071.1:0-1850 GCF_001515605.1 Sinocyclocheilus anshuiensis
TTTAAAAAATAAAAGAATACAATGAAACAATGAAAAATTACAGTAACAACTATATAAGATCTTTCAGTTTGATATTTCATAAAGAGCCTAGGAACCCCTGGCCAAAGAGTGTCAAAGCAAGAGAAATGAAGTCTCTATAGAAGCTCAGAGTTACTACTCTAAACGGTACTCACAAATACATTGTAAATTCCCACCTGTTGCATTTAAACACAAATGGCATGGGCTGTTCAACCAAATCTGGGAAAATCTACTCAAGAGCTTCTCTAAGCAAAATCCTGCCAAGGGGAAGGATTTGACATGAGTGGTTAAGAGTCTTGTGAAAGAATACAGGAGAAAGGACAGTCGTTATTTGAAATACTTGCTTTAGAATCAAAACGAGTGATTATATCAATCTCATTTTGTTAAGCCAACAAAACTCTTCCCAAATACTGTAAAGCTCCATCTGGTCACCAAAATAAATCTACTAGCAACAGCAATGCAGAGATTCACTGTGGTTCAGTCAAAGACCTTTAAACCTCTGCCAGTTCAGTTAGTCTGGCAGATATATCTGCCATTCAGTGCCCAAATGTCCTAAAGGCTTTCATCCCAGCCCACAGACTGGCCAAGATGGCCAAAACCCTCACGGTTTACTAACAGTCCCATGGTAACAATTGACCCTCAAATGTACAGGCAAAACTCAACCCATCAAAATCAGGGACCTACAAACAACAGGCAGTAATGCTTTCTGGCAAATCAGAATCAGAGCAAGTGTTACGACTCAGAGCCTGTGGGAGACCCCACGAGTGGTGGTGGGATGCAAGCCGAGTCGACTGTGGCCTGAATTCACGCCACAAACCAATCTCACATTGAAGAGAGGACGTAATACAATAGCCCTGCTTTAAAAGCTTTACACATTTTCAATTGTCAAACATTAGACTTGGATATGTTCAGTTTTCCCTCAGAGATCTGATAGCACCATGGCAGAATCAAACAAGAGAACAACTTCACCTACAGGGAGGCAGTAAATATTTCTTCTTCTTTTCTCCATCGCTATCTTTTTTTATGCCTGCAAAATTTAGTTATGCAATATTTAGCCACAGAACTAACCAATCACAGTTGTCTAATCAACCAGCATAAAAGAGCATAAAAATACTGTAAAAGTACAGTAAAGTTAACTAACTTCACAAGGTCTTTATCAGTGTCATAAGCTACTAAAATTAGTGTGACCATACATCCACTTTTCCCCGGACATGTCCTCTTTTTGGACCTAAAAAAATAGGTCCATAGGTCCTCTTTTTGGACCTAAAAAAATGCGTCTGGCCGGGATTTCTAAATCGCCCAAAATGTCCTGTGTAGGTGTGCTTTTGCTTTCAGTCGCCATTCATTGTATGCATTTTTGTATTAGAGCCCTGCACGGGACTGTTTTCTTAATCCTGCTCCCGCTGAATTTCTGACCAAATACCGCCTTCTAATATTGAATATCATTTTCGTTCATCAATATGCAGACTATTTAAATAACTTTTGGATGCAGCTTGTGTTGAATGCAGGGTTGCTAAATCCACATTTTTTTGCACGGAATTGGGCTGATTTTAAACTGTTGTGGAGGTTATTTTCTCCCGTGGGTTACAGGTTTGAAATATTGCATAAATTACATTTGACTGCTTGTATTGAAACAATTTGCATTCTACCCAAGATAAAACTGTGGTAGATGTTACGTTTTGTGAAGGATGGCCACGCTTTGTGTTTATGATCAATCTGCATAATGGTGACTGTAAAATATATATTTTAGGTATGGAAATGACATATTTTGAGTTTTGATATATTGGAACATCCGATTTCTTTCTCAGCTGTTTACATTCATTTAAAACATA
>NW_015621072.1:0-1856 GCF_001515605.1 Sinocyclocheilus anshuiensis
CTTATTCTGTCCCTTATTTTTCTATGAAAAACCACGATTGTCCCTAATTTTCCTTTTCTGAAGTTGGCAACCCTAGTCTCAGTTCAAGCAGCACATGAACCAATCGTCTTTTGATATTTATATAAAGCATGAAATAAACATGAATGAACATCAGATCCTATTTTATTTCAACCGCGGAAGATTGAACTTAACTTGTGCTTGTGCACTTAAACAATATTCTTGTTCTAGTTGTGTATTTGATGTTGTTCAAGTGTATCCTTTTTTGTTGTTGTTGTTTTTCTTTCTCTAGTCTTCTAGTTAGTTATTGCCCTTATGCATCCCATTTTTTTGTTCTTTTCCAATTTCTACTCATTTTCATCTCTATTAGTTCATCCAGTTCCCAGTTCAGTTTGATGCACAAACACAGATATGTTCTGGCCTACATGTCTAAACTAAAGTATATAGAAAGAATAAAGCAGTCTGCATGCACAATAAACTAGTAAAATGTATTTGCATCTCTCAACAGAATGTTTCTTGCAGGTTTTAATCAAATGTTATTTAATAATAGTATGTGCTCAGGTTGTGCCTCAGGCTTGCATAGTATTGTCAAATCACATATAAGACTCCTCAGAAATCCTTGGCAAACTTCGACAATTGGTTGAACCAGCTCATTTGGTTATTTTTTGAGTCAGATGTGCTACTTCACCTGTGCGTCTTCCTTGACCAACTCGGAACTAAAGTTCAATTAATTTGTTCCCTGCCTTGTGTTGTACAACCTACAGTAAAAAAAAAAAAATGAAGGTCCATTTTGTGAACCCATTTAACTGGTTACTTTCCTGAGAACCAGCTCAAAATAATTATTCATTCAAGAATCAGATATCACTATTCCCTTCAAGTTTTGTTCTTTTGTTTAATTTTATTTATTTTGATTCCTAGTTTTATTTTTCATTCATTTTGTTTCTTAGCCTCTTGTTTCATTTATTATTTTCTCCTGCGCCATGCCTTGTTACCTTGCATCTTGTCTTGTTCATTGTCTTGTGTTCACTCCTGCCCCGCCCTGTATCCTGAGGTTTCCTCTCACTGCCTGGCAGCAAGGCTGGTGTATCTGTCTGATACACTTAAGTGTGAGCCTCCGCCTAGAAACAAGACTGGTGCTACTGTACATCTACTGTACATACTGTAAATCAAGCTTCTGGTTTCCTCCTCTTCCTCGCCATTATCCCGCTTGGTGCTCCCTCTTCTCCTGCAGCCCTCAAGTCTGTTGTCACCCAGGACTGGTTTCAGTGGTCACCCTCCCTGCCTGTCATTGTGTCATCTGTTTGCACCGTGTTTCACACCTCACTCTCCTTGCTGTGCCCTGTGTACACCACCACTACTCGTTCTGCATCTGGGTCCTCTCTCTTGCAGATCCGTGACAATATTTCTTCTTTTCTTATTGTTTCAAATTTAGCTAGGAGTTTCTAGCTAAAAAAAGTATATATAATTGCTAGTTACACTCTTTCTGTTTTTCTCTGTTTAATGTTACATTACATTTGTTTTTTTCCCCCCATACTATGGAAGTCAATGGCTACCATCAACTTTGTGGTTACCAAGATTTTTCAAAATATCTTCATTTGCAATTCTGGCATTTATATTTAGGCCTATATATTTATGTTTCCAAGACAATATGAAATCACTTGTGGACTATATGTAAACATACAGTATGTATGTTACCTAAAGCTTATCATGTGCAAATAAATAAATAAAATGAAATAAAATACAATAAAAATAAAACCACATTTTGCGGAACTGCAAGCCAAACTTGTATGAAAGGAACTCATCATAAATGGAAGTACAACGGAGCATGCTGTAATATTTTGCTTGTGCCTTGCATCAGC
>NW_015621073.1:0-1856 GCF_001515605.1 Sinocyclocheilus anshuiensis
ACAAACAAACAAACAACCTTGCTACAGTATTCTAATATGAAAGACAACATCATTACAGCCAGGTAATCAGAGTGATGACATCATCGCCGGAGCTGAAAGACGTCCACACCTTAAAAGGATGATGATGTCATAATCTCAAGCCATTTCCTGTGACTCCCAAATTCCAGAAGGAAATGTATGACAGGAGATGCAATAAGAATTATTATTTGTCCATTTGGAATTTCATTTGTTTGCTTTAACATTACATTAAATCTGTTGTCTAGACAGGAATGAGATTTGTAATTTTGACTCCAGTGTTATTATCATGAAGTTCATGAACTATGAAAAACGATTTTCATTCATAAAATAAAATATGATGTAAATATTAGATGAAAAATGTAAACTTAAAAACATGTTGCCTTTGCAACTAACTGAAATAAAATAAGCTTGCTTTTGAAGTACTAAATCACTTCAACTAAATCTAAAATTTAAAATGAATACATATATTCTTAATAACTTAAACTAAAATTTACAAGTAAAACTGAAAATATAAAAATATATGTGTACCCAAAATATTAATAAATACTATAATACTACATAAATAAATAATACTAAAAATGACATTGGTGATTCCAATTCCAATAAAGTCCTATTAGACAATCTTTAGATTTTCTACCATGTGTAACTGACACACTAGTGTTTGAGATTGATGCACAAGCCTTTATAAGTCTTTCAAATCAGATTAACTGTATTAAGCATAGTTTGAAACATTGCACAGTTCAGAAGCATCTGAACCAGAGAGGAAACTGAATGAGAATGCCATCCATCCCGTCCTTGAGCGTGTAATATCATCAGTCATGAGCCGGAGCTGCTGTTGGACTGTGTTAGTGGGTCAGTGTGTCTCTGGCCTGATATCACTCCAGCAAGTGTGTGATTCATTACCAGAACACACTTAATCACAGGAATCACGTCAGAGCTTCATCATGCTGCTGGTGATGATTCAGTGCAGCAACACCTTTCATTTTCATCAATAGATGTTTAGATTGCAGAACATGCACGCAACAGTTATTATAACAGCTGCAAACACGCATAAAGAAAGTGAATGGTGCAGTAAAGCTGTTCACGTGTCAGCATTAAGCCGCTATAATAAGCTTGGGGAATCCGGCTCGTCAGTAGTTTTGCGGCTCAGGCGTCGAGTCGTGATGAACCGTGTCAGTATCTCACGGCTGCGCTTTCATGGATTGCGTTAATAAACGTGCACGGCGGACAACAAATTAAAGCAGCTCGGTTTTGGTTCTGCTTCTGCATTCTCCCTATGAGAGTATAGGGTTTCATAACAGCAGTACTGATGACATAAACATGCATCCGCACGACACGAGAGGAACAAAGGCCATGCATGAAAATGAAGCTGAAGTGCAGGTAAAATCAGCGATCAAAGACAGACACGATGCATTGTGTGTGCTCAAACTTCCAACACACCTGCTGTGTGTCAATATCTGCTCATCAACGAGCGTCATTCATGAAACATGAGCAGAGCATATTTCAGTCTAAAACCATTCTTAGATAAACCGATGCATTGAATTGGATGTTAAAAAGAAATGTATTACAAGCACATCAAATACAAAGGTCTTCACTACCACCCACTGCAATAAAACTTTGGTTTAACTTGAAATTATGACTGAAATATACTATGATTGCTGTGTAGCACTTTATTTGACAAACAAAAACTACAAAAATGCAATGTTCTGTTATAAACTAATTCTGTTGTAAAGTATTAAATCATCAGTTTTCCAAAATGGTTTAACTTTTTGAAATGATGACAAAATTCTAATATTTATAATTACCGCTGTTAATTATTTGACAGTAGAAATGATCGT
>NW_015621074.1:0-1857 GCF_001515605.1 Sinocyclocheilus anshuiensis
AAGACGTTCAAATGCAAAAAAAAAAAAAAAAATGCAGTTTAACGTGTATCAACTGGTTAAACCAGCACCGTGAGCTGAACTACTTCTCCGAAGAAAGTGTATTCTGGCCTCAAAGTCTTTATCTTTTGATGACCATTTGAAAGTATCTGTGAAAGTATCAAAAAGATACAAAACTGCCACTGAAAGTTTTTTCAAACGCTAGTAATTTGTACTTTTAAGGTACCAATATGTGCCATTTAGGGGTAAATAAGGTTTAGCTTTCATACCTTAGGGTACCATCCATTTGTGCAAAAATATATAGTTAAAAAATGCATGAAGGTTCACCCCTAAACCTAATCTTGATGCATAAGCAGACCGAAAACGTTTAAAAACGTTTCGAGTTCATAAAATTTGCCACCAATTCTCGAAGCAGTAAAATACTTACAAATTGCTGTGCGTTTGTTTGTTGTTTTCAGTTGGAGGTGGAAGAACTCAGTGTTCCAAGAAGTCTGGAACGCAGAATGACTGAAATGCTTTGAAATTTAAACTCACAATGTTTTAGCCACATTGCTTTTATGGATGGCTCAGTTAATTAGCTACAAAACATAGCTGCAGAACTGAACACCCATGAGCAAAGATTGCAGATTTCAAATGATAGGTTCCTGTGGCACTCCACTGAGATGAATGGAATGCTAACAGATAGCTTTCTTCCTGTATAATACACCTCTTTGATCTGAACATTGGAAGATACCAGAGTGTTTGAGAAACCTGTTCGGAAACAACCATTATTTCTGCTATTCCACTTGGTGACTTTGGTGACTTCACAATCCATCTTTAAATAACCTCATTCAGCTCGGTTAGTGCAGTTCACTGTCACATTGCAGTACAGCACTTTATTCAGAATGTAGTTATGTCTCATCTGGAACATGTCTTAGATTCTGCCTGCAGACTCTCAAAGACACAGCAGCAGACACACACCCCTTGTAAACAAACAGCCAAAGTAGCTGCTTCCTGCGCTGCTTGCAAATGTGCAGATAGGCTGTGAAACAGCATTAGTGTTCTTTAATGGGGTGGTGTTCGGACCACTCATGGGTGCATGATGAAGTCTTGACATGGTGGTTACATTTAGTGCTTGTGTGTTTATTTATCTGTGTTTGTGTGTGTGATTGCAGCAGTGGGGCCCTCTGACTGCTCCAATCTGTCCTCATCTTACACACACTTAAGTCCTCACTTCATGGTCGCTCTTGTGGAAAGACTTGCGGTCCTGCAGTGCACGCATGCACACTTTTTCTCTCTTTTTCCTCCTCTTCTTGAGTTCTCATTCAGCTCTAGAGGACCAGCTGTTTTGCCATATTTTCCTCAGAGCTCTTTCCTGCCTGAATGTTTAATGAGAGAGGAATTTGTTTGGGCTGCATGGATGCAGCATTCATGAAGCAGTGAGGGTTGAATTTATACATGTATTGGCTGATTTTAATGCATAAATAAAGCAGCGGCTCTGCTGCTTAATCAGAACATGAATGCAGTTGGAAGGGGAGTCTTACTGTTTGCTCAATGTGTGTTGCTTTAAAAGAAAATCTGCGATGTTGATTTTAGTGTGCTGCTGTTGCTATGATTCACACTACTCTTGGGTCTCTCTTTAGCATATACACATAAAATTCACTCTTTTTCCCTCTAATTCCTTCCATCTCTCATCACATGTGCTTTTTTGTTGTTTCTCATCTTGTCTTCTCTTTTCATGTTGTCCGTCCTCATTTTGTCTTGTTTCCTCTTCCATTTCATATGTCATCTAATGTCATCTTTTTTTCCACATTTCCACATTTTGTATATTTTTGCATTCTTTTCTCATCATATTTCTCCTCTCCTCTCCTCTCCTCTCCT
>NW_015621075.1:0-1848 GCF_001515605.1 Sinocyclocheilus anshuiensis
CTCCCAGACTGGATCAGGTGGGTTTCCTGCCATGTTTCATGTAAATAAAATGTAATAAAATATTGAATGGTCAGATTGGTATTTATATTGTTTACAAAAAATCCTTATGTAGTAGTAATTCTAATATGTTAAATATAGAAATCGCTAGAGTGTTTAAGTTAGATGTTGCAAAGAAAGAAGAATGAACAAAAACAAAACTTTAAAAGATGTGATTATTCATATTTTTTCTTACATTTTTCCTGCAGGAAAAACATTGGCTTATGGAATTCCAGTGGTTCAGTTCTTACAAGCGATGCAGCCTAAAGTGAAGGCAAGTCAGCCTAAATGTCTAAAACAACACACTCAATATCAAGACTTTACAGACTGATCACATAATCATTTTCGCTTTGTTTTACTCATTTATAGTTGGCTTAAAGTAGTACTTTTTTTTTTCATTTATATTTTTATTTTAAATGGTTGTCATTTATTGATTATGTGTGGAGAAATTGGGGTCATTGGCAGTCAAGACATTCAACATTGTATTGTATTATAATAAAAATTCAAATAAATTGATCAAATTAATTTTGAGTCAGAAGTAATGTTATTCATAAAATAGCTAACGCACCATTATGTGCATCAACTTTTGATGTCTTAAATTAAGTATAATATTTTTTTCAGAGATCAGATGGGCCTTTGGCTGTTTTGATTGTTCCAACCAGAGAGGTATTGTATTAAATGATAGAAAACCATCATCATTTTCTGATTTATCTTATAGCATATTCCACTTATATGTACCCTTTTTTATTTCCTTCCAACATGGATCTGTTTCCGGTTGTCCTTCAGCTTGCCCTGCAGAGCTTTCAGATGTTTCAGAAGCTTCTAAAAGTGAGGATTTGCACTTTTGCTAAATTATTGTTCTGTATTGACATAATTGAACCACTACATTTTCAATCTTTAAAAGTCACTCATTGTATTTATTCCTTTCAGCCTTTCACCTGGATTGTGCCTGGAGTTCTGATGGGAGGAGAGAAAAGAAAAGCAGAAAAAGCCAGGTTAACAGCACACACAGCCACACAAAATACATACATCTACTGCAAGTGGATTGAATGAGATTTCTGGTGATTATTCAAATGTAAAAGTATTGTATCCTGCATTACAGATCCATTTCGAATAGATTACAGAATCACTGCAAATACACTATAGTTTATCAGCTTGGAGTCGGTAAAACTTTTTTTTTAAGAAATGTATTCAGCAAAGATGCATTAAATTGATCAAAAGTGACCGCAGAGACATTTAGAATTTTATAAAACATTTCTATTTCAGATAAATATTGTTCTTTAACTTTAGATTCATCAAAGAACCCTGAAAACAAATGTCAGTTTCTGGAGTAATGGCTGCTGAAACTTCAATTTGTCATATCAGGAATAAATAACATTTTGAAACGTACTTAAATAGAAACAGTTATTTTAAATTGTAATGTTTTTACTGTATTTTTGATCAAATAAATGCAGCCTTGTTGAGTGTAAGAGACTTCTGTCAGAAATATTAAAATCTTACCAACTACCAACAGTAGTGTATAGTTCATTCCGCAATATCACTTCAGTCTGCATTGTGTCTTGCTGAGTTTCCCTATGTTTTTGCTGGTCTTTGTCTTGAATTCAGACTGAGGAAGGGCATTAATGTTCTGATCTCGACTCCAGGCCGACTGGTGGACCACATAAAGAACACTCTAAGTATTGCTTTCAGCGCTGTGCGCTGGCTCATTCTGGATGAAGCCGACAGGTCAGTTTGTTTGCTGATTTGAGACATTTTTAAAAAGGTCTCTCCGGGAAAAATTTTAGAATTATCATTAATTAAAATGAAAGATTC
>NW_015621076.1:0-1857 GCF_001515605.1 Sinocyclocheilus anshuiensis
CTGCTTGCCTATCATCACGCTCTGAAATGAATCCACAGAGAAAAGAGCTCCTTAAATCAGCAGCTATAATTCATGGGCAGAATCGTCACCTTTTATTCAGTTTAAATTCTCAGAGGTTTTGTTGTCATTAGATTGAAGTGAGTAAAGTTTTACTAAATTTCAATGTGATGTGATGAATGAATGAAGGATATGATATCAGAACAATCTCAACTAGTGCTCACATGATGTGTGGGCCTTTGTTTTATGAGCATTTGACTGCATCATATCAAATTACTATTTAAATACCATTAGCTCATGATGTTTCTCTTTTCTCCCTTGTTTGTCCATGTTAGACTTTTATGCATAAGACAAATATTTATTTTTTAAAAATCATCAAATACATTTTGAAAACTTTTTGCTTGTTTTTTTTTTTTTTATGGATATGCATTTGCTTAATACAAAGTTTGATCTACCGAGGAACCACACGGTGGGCAGTTCAAAGTTGGTTTGAGGATAATGACCCATCCAGCCGATCATGCTTCCTTCTGTTTCTCTCCCTATTTTCCTGTTTTTGCCAGGTATCACATTCTTTAAACAATTTGACTTTTTTTTATTTTTTAATTCTCATCCTCTCCAACAGAATCTACAAATAAACACATAAAATGAATGGGCCTTTATGTGGACCGATTACTCCATCAGACGGTTTTCAGATCACCAATGACAGGATGAGGCTTTATGAATTGGATGTGGTGTGAGAAAGCATCTGCTTGACTGTTAAAATCCAATTATTGTCTCTTCCAATAATCCCGGTGGTATTTTTAAACTGTGCAGTAGCACACACAAGCTTTTATTCAAATTTGTGAACACTACATAATTCTATTTGTTTGTGACTTCCTGACAAACAAATGCTTTGTTTATTTAAGCATGTTCTCTGTATATTTAGAATGTCTAAATATTTCAGTCGCATTCGGTGAGAAAATTCAATTTGACTCTTGTCAATTGGATTTGGTGACATTGAATTAAGAGAGGTTTTGGTGGTGTTTTTTGGGTCAGGGGTTTGAAAAGAGAGGACAGTGGCATGTTTACATGTGTTGTGAGTGTTTGTGACAAGTATCTCCCGTGACTGACTCACAGACTCGTGGGAAATATCACTCTTATTGTATTTGTACATTACATGAAACTCTCATTTGGGCTGTTAACTCGTCTTGCCTTTAAATGGGCCATGGGCAGGTTGAAAATTTGAAAAGAAAATCAGGTTATTTGGTGTCAGGCAGAAAATACAAGAGATCCTCTTTCACCACTATAACGCTAACAATCATTAAAATCAGCGTAATAACCGAACTAGAGGGGAGTTCTGGATATTCTTTTAAAGACAGGAGATCGTAAGTAATTTTAATATTATTACAAAATAAAATTGAGTGAGAACATTGGATAGGATGATTACAACGCATTACTGAAGCATAGGAGAGATTATATAACATTTAACAGACTGACATAACCGATTATGAAATATATTAATATTGTTCTTATTCAAATAGTTAATAACCATTAGCTTGGGGGGCAAGTTGGGTGCACTTAACAAATTAACGGTTTGTGTAGAGAAATAATGCTACTCGTTTTGAACAACCTTTGAGACAGATAACTCACTTTTCTCATTACTGATACAATCAATCTCCCTTGCTGCAAAGGTTATAATCAGCAGACATTACATTGTGTAATTGAATCACTAATATACTTAATCTCATTAACAGCAAAATTAAGGAACAAATTTGCCTTTTCTTTATAAACCTGCCACTGATGACCAATGAGAACTCTCAGTATAATTATATTCATCATAATTAGTGCATAGTAATAAGTGATTAACATACAATAATGGCT